>NC_056750.1:659559126-659724126 GCF_019279795.1 Protopterus annectens
CAAACCAGGTCTCCCTCCTCATCTTATTTGGTAAGACTTAAAAAGTAAAAATCTCATTGCCATTCAGAAGCCATGTAGCTGAAACACTTGATCTCTGTAAGGGTTCAGTTGGATCCATTACAGGAGGTTTAAAATATCACACAGTGAAAGCTCTAGCTTGGCTGGGTTTTTCTTGTAGTTTTTACTGAATGGTTTAATTACTATAACGTCGACTTGCATAACAGTGAGACGATGTTGCTGAAAATTTAAATGGACAAACTCCTGGAACAGAGTATTTTCTCCCCAGGAAACTAACTCCTTGGTGACCAATAAGGAAAAACCACAAACCGAAACAAATTAAACCCTCCAAAGTGGGGGGGGGGGCTTTGCCCCTCACACTCCCTGGATAGGGACTGCTCCTCTCACATCCCCCCCAACTAAATATACCAAGTCCGAGGTCGCACTACTACAGTGGAGAAATAAATATATATATATATATATATATATATATATATATATATATACACACACACACACACACACAAGGGCACCCCTCACTTTAAGGGCTCATCGTGGATTTTTCTAAGGACCCATGCGTGTGTCACACACTCATTTTTTAAAAGTGAGTGGAAGTTTAACTAGCTGTGTTCCATCATGCTGCCCTTCCCAGTGCTGATCATTGCTGCTCCATACAGTAAGCTTATTTTCAGGTACAGCTGCCAGAGTCATGCTCACAGATTGCGTTTGCTGCCCCCAAGTGCAGTGCGGTGTGTGTTCCGTTATGCATTTAGTTTGTTTTCATTGCTCACAGAAGAGGTGCTCTGCTGCCTGAGTGCAGTGTTTTCCTTTATGCTGCTGATCAGAGTTTCAGGAGAGGAGTTTTTATGCTATGCTGCTGCTGATCATGGAGGAGGAGGAGGTGTGTGTGTGTGTGTGTGTGTGTGTGTGTGTGTGTGTGTGTGTGTGTGTGTGTGTGTGTGTGTGTGCGTATGTAGCCTGTAGTACACCTTGTAATCTAAATACCACTGATGCGGTGTTCTATATGATTCTATGTCCAAGCTGAAGGATAAAACTGTCTTTCGGCTTTTCCCGGTTAGGGGTGGCCACAGCGGAACTCCGGTCCGCTAATGATTGGCAGTAGAGTTTTACGTTCTAGCTTGCTGGGCCTAACGGCATAACCTTCAGTGAAGGAACACCCATTCACGCATGTCGACACGCAGAATACGCTTTAACTGAGAATTGAACGTAGAACGTCTAACTGTGAGACGACAACGCTACCGCAGCACCACAACCGCAGCCAAGCTGAAGGATAAAAGAAGGCTTTAAATCACACAACCAATAATACAAGGTACTCAAGAAAAATACCTAAAACAAAATGAGTGTTTGACATTAACAGAATAAATGCAGTGTATGTAGACTGTTGTGATAATAAACAACAACACCCTTTATACCTGTTAACATTATCCCCAGCTATCACAATACAATGTGCTATACCAGCTGGTACAGTATTTGTAACTGCTACATGCTGGTGCTTGGATTTCCATTTTGGTTTCTGTCTAGGATACCTTTGTCTGGGATCTGCATGTTGTCTCTCTCTCTCTGGGTTTTCAGTGCATGCCTGAAATTCCAGCTTTTCAAAGATACGCTAAGAACTGATTTGATGATCCTCCAAATTGCCAGTGTGTAAATATACCTGTGTGTGTGTGTCTGTCTGTGTGAGAGAGGGAGAGAAAATGAGATATGCAACTGATTGATAATCTACCTAGGAATAATTTCTCTCTTGTGCCCATTCACTACTAAGATTATTTTCCATCTTTCCTTGCAATGCATAAATGGATAAAGTAAGCATTATAGAATGAATAAATGTCGTATTGCATTGACTTGTTATGAACAGAGATGTATGTTTATCCATGCTTAATAGCTACAGTTGTGAAATAAGCAGCTTCTTCCAGATGTTCTTCGTGTTTCACTGTTGCAGTCATTACATTTGGGTAATCTGCTGGCAGGTTGCCCTCAGTCGGCCTGATTAACAAAGTCTTGGGTCCTGCGTCGGTTGCTGTCCCTTCTTCCATGACGTCAGGTCATCAGGGGTATAAAACATGCAGCCTATGCCATTACATCAGTCTTTCTTGCCTTGCGGTGCCCGAAGCAGAAGCAGTTTGCAAGTGCCGGTCGGCCGACTCATGAAATTTTCATTTTTGAGTTTCAGAACCAAAGTCTTCAACTTAAAGCTAAGTACTCTGTTGGGGAAACTTTTTCTTGCTCCTTACTGATGTCAGTAAAAGTTAATAATTGCATTACTTGTGGAAAGCAAATACCTCATAAAGATTTTCACTCGTACTGTATTCCTTGCCTAGGCCCTGACCACGACGTACCTTGCTGTCGGTTTTGTGTTTTATTTAATCAGTGCACTATCCATCGTTGGTACATTTTTGCCTCTAAATATTTTGGTTCTTGGTTTAATTATCCAGAAATGTCGTTGGTTAGCCATCCGACTACCGGGATTCCGAAAAAACGCAAAAATAAAGACAGAGACAGGCTGCCGAGGTCCAAAACTGCCAACAACGCTTCTCCTAAGCCAGTCACCAGTTCGCCGGTACTCAGTGAGGTGCTTTCGCAGCCCTGATACCCTCTACTTCTGATTCGCAGGCTTCTACTGAGACCCATTTGGAGTCCGGTATGCCGCGAGATACTTAAACTATGGAACCCACGGATGTCTCTACCTTGGATGGGTCCGGAGCCACTGTGCAGGCACCAGCTTCTGAGGGTGTATTCAGGCCTACAGACTTGCATATTAAATCGACACCGCCTTCAGTACTAAGGCCTAAATCTTGATCCATGTCTAAAAAAACGATGCCCAGGCCACATGCTCAGGCCCCAATGCCTAAAAAACAAATGATAAAAATGGCTGAAGATCTAATTACTCTAATCAGGGGTAGTCAACCCCCCCCCCTCAAGAGGCCTAGGGCTGAGCTTGATTATGAATCTTCTGATCAGGATTCTGTTTCTTCTGACTCTTCTGATGACCTGGATTTGTCCATACCTACTTATGAGGATTCTGATGCAGAGGATTCCATTCCCTCTGCTTCCCCTCCTGAGGATTTTTCTTTTGGGGAAACTTTGCATACTTTAAGGGAGCATTTCCACTGGGAAAGCCAGGAATTTTCTGATTCAAAAAAGAGGCTTAGGGATTTCCTTCTTCTTCCTCAATCATAGGCCTTTGGCTATACCTCCTGTACTAGACATTGTTGATGATGTGTTCTCGGAATCCAGTTTGGCCCCTGATTCCCTGCCTCCGGCTCCTAGTAAACCTGACAGATACTACAGGGTTCCTGAGTCCCACAAGTTCCTTTACAAAAATCCTGTTACAGATCCAGAGACCATTTCTCAGGGGCCCAAGGGCATTAAGGCGTTTACTGCTAAAAATCCTACCCCTTTTGATAGAGACTCCAGGGCGCTGGATAGATGGGGTAAAAAGGTTTATACTTCTGCAATCTTGGCAATCAGAGCTTTAAACTGCCAATTTCGTATGTTAAAATATCAACAGCATATTATTGGACTGCTTAAACAGAAAATTATGTTGATTCTGACTGTGTAGAAAATAAAGATTTACAGGATTTAATGCATTCTGCTGAACAAGTTGGAAAACATACTTTGCAATGTGATTTTGATTCTTTAGAGGCCTCCTGCAAGGCTGCTGTTACTGGGTCTGTGCTTAGAAGGCATGCTTGGCTTAAGGAGCAATCTTTGCTTGATCATGTTAAAGCTAAATTGTTGGATGTGCCTTTAAATCAGGACCACCTGTTTGGCAATAAGGCTGAAGACGTTCTTAAAAAGATGGAAGATAAAGCTAAATCTATGCAAACTGTTAAAGACTTTTTACAAGTGCAACCTCCAAGATTTAGTAGGCACTTGCATACTTTCCAGGCCCTTCCAGGTCCTCTCAAGCCAAACCTTGACACAGCAAAAACCCAGGTTTCAGTCCCAGGGGACTCTCAGAACTAAGCAGTGGGGGAGGGGGGGGTCTTCACTTCCAAATCTGCAAATAACAAGACACCGTCCTATGGTAAACAGTCGCAATGATTTCCTTTTAAAATTCCCAAGCACTTATCTTTTGACTGCCCTTTTGGGGGGAAAAATTGCTCTCCATGCAAAGAACTGGGAACTCATAACCCAGGACAAATGGGTTTTAAATATAGTGTCCCAGGGATACATATTTTATTTCCACACGTTGCCAACACCAAACTGTTGGCCAAACCTGCCCCCAAATCAGTGGGCTCAAAAACAAGTACTTTCCCTCTTAAGCATGGGGGCTATTCAGCTGGTACCAGAAGAGGAAAAGGGACAAGGTTTCTATTCCAGACTTTTTCTGGTACCCAGAAAAGACAAATCATGGCGTCCAATCCTGGACCCGTCTATTCTAAACATCTTTCTGGAGATTCCAAAATTCAAGATGCTGACTGTTCACCAATTACTTGCTATGCTAGGCAAAGACGCCTGGTTGGCAACTCTAGATTTAAAAGAAGCATACCTGTACATCCCAATCAGAGAATATTGTAGAAGATACCTACGCTTCAAAGCAGGCTATTTGCATTATCAGTTCTCTGCACTGCCCTTTGGCTTGTCTACTGCGCCCAGGGTATTCACAATGTAACTGGCTCCAGTTATTGCATTTTGTAGACAAAGAAACATTCAAATATATCCATACCAGGACGACTGTCTAATTCAGGCAGAAAACCAGGGCATACTTTTAAATCATCTGGCGTTTGTAAAAAGGTTCTAACTTGTCTGGGGTACACCATAAACGAAAAGAAATCACAGCTGGTACCCTGTCAACAGATTACATTCATGGGTGCATACTTGAATACAACTGCCCAGATGGCTTTCCTCATGCCAGAAAAGCAAATTCATTTGATAACTTACTTCAAACAAGTGGCCACAAAAACCCTGCTATCTGCAAGACAAATACTGCAAGCCTTGGGGTTCATGGCCTCCTGCATTCTTGTAATTCCATATGCAAGACTGCATATGAGGAAACTACAGTGGTATCTAAAAAGTCTATGGAGTCAACAGTTCCACAGCCTGGAAACGATTCCTATCATACCTTGCCTAAGCCTGGAGTTCCTGTGGTGGGCAGAGGCCTCCCACCAAAACAAGGGACTACCATTCACACTATCCCCTGCCGCCCAAACTCTAACTACAGATGCATCAGACTATGCATGGGGGGCTCACCTGGCAGGGAAGTGCATTCAGGGCAAATGGAACCCAAATCAAATGCACCTGCATATCAATGAAAAAGAAATGTTAGCTGTACAGAATGCTCTGACAGCCTTCCAGGACTACATTCTTCCAGGACAACTAATGGTAAAGACGGACAACACCACGGTTATGTGGTACATAAACAAGCAGGGGGGTGCACATTCCTACCCCCTCTGCAGACCAGCCATGGCATTGTGGAACACAGCCTTCAGCTACCAAGTGCACCTACAAGCTCAATTCCTGCCAGGAAAATTTAATACACTGGCAGGTGGACTAAGCAGAAACCTCATGGACCCACACGAGTGGAAACTAGAACCACGGATTTTCAACATTTTGATAAGCGAATGAGGAAGCCCAGACATATATCTATTTGCCTCCCCCCAGAACTGCCAGATGGACAAGTTTTGCACAAGGACTCCCCACAAACAAGCCTGGAAAGTAGATGCGCTGTCCTTCAGCTGGAAAAACCTATCAGTCTACGTCTTTCCCCCTCTGCCTCTGCTCTCCTGATTTCTACTAAAAGTCAAACAGGACAAACCATGGATGATTTTGATTGCTCCAGACTGGCCGAGCCAACACTGGTACCCCCTCCTGCATAGTGTGTCGCAAATATCTCCATGGCACCTGCCTCAGACCCCTTCCCTACTGTCTCAGCACGAGAACCAAATTCAGCACCCTCAGCTTCCAACATTGAACCTTGCAGCCTGGCTAAATTCACCCTTATCATCCCTCAGCATACCTGTGATGGATGTCATCTTGGAGGCAAGGAGACCTAGTACTAGAAAATCTTATGCTGACAAATGGAAAAGATTCTGTGCCTGGAACCAATCTTTAGGGATGAGCACAGCAGCACCCAATTTACCTCAGATTTTGCAATACTTAACTGAGATGCTTCACAAGGGCCTGTCTTTTTCCTCCTTTAAAATCCATGCCTCAGCTATTTCAGCTCATTATAACACAGAACCTCCCCTCTTCTCTCATCCTCTGCTCAAGCAGTATCTCAGAGGGGCATAAAACTTGAGACCACCCAGGAGAGCTCCTACCCCTGCCTGGGACCTTAACTTTGTTTTGGAGAAACTCACTCTACCTCCTTTCGAGCCAGCTGCTACTGCAGAGTTAAAATTTCTTTCTTGGAAAACAACCTTCCTTTTAGCAATCACTTCAGCTAGAAGAATATCTGAATTATAGGCCCTTATGGCAGTGGAGCCTTTCATCATCTTTCATGCAGACAGGGTATCTCTCAGGACCAATCCATCCTTCATGCCCAAGGTGGTTTCCAGTGTGGCTCAATCAGTCCATTCATTTGCCAACCTTCTTTCCCAATCCACTGAACAAAGGGGAATGGATTCTGCATTCCTTGGATGTGCACAGACAACTTAGATTCTACTTGGACAGGACTAAATCTCAAAGAAAATCTGAACAACTATTGGTAGCATTTGCTGCAGGGACAGAGGGGAAGGCTATTTCAAAACAAACCATTTCTAAATGGATAAGCCATTGCATTAATTTCTGCTATAAGCACCATGGAAAACCTATCCCCCAGGGGATCAGATCTCACTCCACCAGGGCTGCATCTACTTCTGCAGCTTTTCTCAGAGGTGTTCCTACCAGGGACATCCTAGAAGCTGCTACCTGGAGCTCTGTACATACTTTCACCAAGCATTATCATTTACCAATTTTCTCTAAATCCAGAGCTGGCTTTGCCACTGCTGTCTTGCAGGGCCTTATAGCTGGCCCTAATGCTGTATAAACTCCTCCTCCCAACCATAGCTTTGGGAATCTACCCAGATGTAATGACTGCAACAGTGAAACATGAAGAACATAGTACAGTTGTGTACACTTACCATAAATGTAGATTTCCGAGTGTATTCACTGTTGCAGTCCTGGTTACCCTCCCTCCAGCCCCCTAGTTTTTTCTGGCTATACCTCTACTTTCCTTTACTATGCTTAAAAGCCTTTTTGGTGTATTTGCTTTTTGTTGGAGGTATACTTTTGTGTTTTTATGTTTATTTGCGGCCCGTTAGGGAGGCACCTGACATCTGGGGCAAGAAAAACTGATGTAACGGTGTTGGTTGCATGTTTTATATCCTTGACGATCTGACATCATGGAAGAAGGGACAGCAACCGACGCAGGATCCAAGACTTTGTTAATCAGGCCGACTGAGGGCAACCTGCCAGCAGATTACCCAAATGTAATGACTGCAACAGTGAATACACTCGAATTTCTACATTTATGGTAAGTGTACACAACTGTACTTTATATTGCTTAAAGCTTGTTTTGTAAAGGTTTTATAATTTATAATTACTGCTACTCCTATAGACAAACAAAATGAACATTCCTGGTGGAAGCTCTTCCCTTTTCGCATAGGTCATTACAACAGATTTCGGTACTTACGTATTATCGCAACCAGATTTTCTCAGTTGCAAAATGCACATACCAGCACAGATAGGAGTGCATGAAACAATTGAGACTGTCTTCGTAAATGTGTAGTACTGCCCAAAATGTTTACATTTACTGTAAGGTGGTAATCAGACTCGGTATGTCTTCGGATTACCTTCAGGAACAGAAACAGTGGAGAAAACCCTCTTCCTGTTTTTTGCATTACACACACACGCTACAGTTTTCATGGCTGCTATCATACTCTCGTTTGTATTTTTTTTAACTTGTAGAAGGAATTCTTCAGAGAAATCAAACACAGGCACTGAGCAATTGTTTTAGCTACACTTGCTTACTTTTAACCATTATTATATTCGCAAATTGTCAAAAAAATAAAGGTCAACAAAACCATCACTTCTGTCTGTGTTTGCCTTCTCCGAAGGATTCCTTCCACACAGTGAATACAATTCGTTCATCACACCGACAGCAGGCATGACATTTCAAGTGTGCAACACGCATGCAAAATATAGGAAGAGGGTTTTCTCCACTCTTTCTATTTCCAAAGGAAATCCAAAGTTATCCCCCACCAATACAGAACCTGAATACCACCTTCCAGTGTTTCATGGCCCCGTTTCTACTGAAGTAAGCGAAAATCGCAACCGGGAAAATCTGGTTGCGATAATACGTAAGTACCCAGATTTCTAATCGTAGTGATAACTGGCATGATCTTATGGCCTATACTTTCTCTTTCTGTTTGTTTTCTGCCTAAAGGAGGCAAGTATGCCTATTGTGAGGACTATAAGATAAGACAAAGATTTTTTAAGTGTATTCTGACATCCACCATTTGCACTGCAGACTATTGTAAAATAAGCAGTGATTCTACATCACTATGCCATGCTGTAGAAACCTTTAAATACAGTTGCAAATACATTTATTATTTGACTAATTCATGGTCTCTGATAAAATGACAAATGAATAGTATATAATTTAATACAATCAGGAAAGTTTGTCAAAGAATGCATACATGTATGCATGGCCCTAAAAATGTGTAAGGAGCGTATGGTTTGAAAGTTTTAAGCTTTACTCTTGTCACCAAAGCAATGGATGAAGGTAAAAAAAAAGTAAAAGGAAATACCAAGGGGCTTTGGCTGACTACGTCTGACATGACTGCAAGCTGGGAGCAGTTATTGAATCGCCAGATGACTTAACCATCATGCAAGAAGGTTTGCCCGAAACAATAACTGGTGCCAGAATCATAAATTGAAACTAAACTCCAAAAAGTACATTATCATATCCTTTGGGAAGTCTACTCCAGGGAACTGTCAAATTGACAATGCCCCTGAGAACTGACTCTGAACAATAGGTCTTGCGTGGACCACCTCAAAGACTTATCACTATACTCAGTATACTAGAGAATGCTTAGAAGTAACATATGTGGTGTACAAGGCATCCTCTGACCTAATACAGATGGACCTACTGAACATCAGCAAGTCAAATGGCATCAGAAATACTCAGTCCAGGTATCTAAACTGAATGTTGTGGAGAGACAGATGTATATCACAGAGGCTACCACTGTTCCAGAATAGAGTATCCATTCAAGTAAAACAAAGCTCATCCCTGTCCATATTCAAATGCAACTTAGATCTAAGGATGGGTAATAGAAAATGTACTCCAGAGTTGCAGCTCATGCCACTAATGGATAGAGGCAGTTCCTAAATGCTGTATCCCTTAAATGGGTCCCCTCAAATTATCTATGGTATAATCGCAGTTATTCTCACTAGGGCTAATATAAAATTATCAGCCATGGGATAGGTAAGACCAATCAGGAAATCTTAATTCAAGCATCAAAAGGAATTGGCTAAGCTTAAAATGTCCTCCAAGTGAACCTATGTTGTGGTAGTAAATAGATTTAAAAAATTGCCTTTTTAGATCAGTAAGTGCCCCTCTTACCCACCACCCCGCAGTTTTCAACAGCTTTCAGCGCCTGTGTCTGTGTGTGTGTGTGTGTGTGTGTGTGTGTGTGTGTGTGTGTGTGTGTGTGTATATATATATATATATATATATATATATATATATACAGAGAGAGAGAGAGAAACACAATATATATATACATACATATACACACATAGAAATGCACACGCATATATTTAATACATATATATATATATATATATATATATATATACGTATATTTTATATATATATATATATATATATATATATATACACACACACACACACACACACTTGCATAAACATATATATTTACGTATGTGTGTGTGTGTATGTATATATATATATATATATATATATATATATATATATACATACACAGATATAGATATATAAAATGCATACACATGGAGTTGGTTTGTTGTGGCAACTGTCATTATGTCTCTCAGTTCAGTGCTACTCTCCTGCCTTTTTCAATACTCTTTGCTGACTGTCTCAGATCTCTCACACAGTCCATCCACCTCTTTGCTGAATCCTCTCATTTCTTCTTGGCTTTTTCTTGTCTGTCCCAAATCTTTTTCACCAGATTATCTTCTGCTTTTTGGCACGTGTTCTCAACCCACCATAATTTGTTATCTTTGATCTTTTCTGTAATTAGAGTTATTTGGGTTCTGCTATTATGCTTTTATTTCTTCAGCTGTCCCACAGTGTGCAACCTGCCACCTATCTCATGCACTTTAATTCCAATACCTCTAACTTTCTCAACTGCTAAACCTTTACTGCCCAGTTTTCTGCATCATACAGAACTGCTCATATCCCATCTTACCTTCTACTACTCTGCATTTATTTATATGTGCATGTTTATGATAGAGATGTGACAGAGTGAGAAGCATGGGGGGGGGGGGAACTTATATATATATATATATATATATATATATATATTGGCAAAATATTGCAATCTGAATGAAGGTTTTATTTTCTGCAATTTGTCTAAACAGTATTTTAACCTAATGAACAGTCGAGCAAATGATGTTTCAGCAATTTGAATTTGAAGTATTGAGAGTCATCCAAATGCTTTTCTTCCAAATGACGTGTGCCCTTCATCAGCTGTGGCCTTGTGACCAAACATAATTTGTCCACTGTCTGTCATCTCCAGGTATGAGATTCAGTCCTGAACTATCTTTGGAATTCATAGAGTCCTACTGTAGGTGGTAAAAGCTGCAGCTGAAAGGGACTGTTTCTACCATCATGGACAATTCATTTCAGAGACGCGGTAGTCACAATGAGGAAAGACGTTGTTATTTACTAATTTGAATGTCCCTGAATCATGTGGTAATCACTTCTAGCAGCTCATGCACTCCATGGGCACAAGATAACACCCCCAAGTCATTCTTTCTGTCATACCCATACACACAACACCATATCTCTTACCTGTCACTTAGTCTGCAGAACTTCCTTGCTCTACCCTCTTATTTCTTCGCTGTCCCACATAAATCACAAATGATTACAGTCTGGCAGTAATGCCAAACATTAAAGATTCCTTATTATTATTATTCAGAAAATGACTCATGATGCTAGACCTGTATCAATATTAACATTTTATTTTAAGCATAGTAATATTGAAAATTTCTCCCTGGCATACCTCTTAACCTCTTAGAGCAAGAAATCTGGACAAAGCCCAAAATGATGGGGGAACAAAGGCTCAAAAATATGAACAGATTTTAAATATTGCTCTTACAAACTGAGAATGTTGCTAACAGGAATTATGCTAGCATGCATTTTCTGAAAGATATAATGTCTGAAACTCAAATGTATATCACTATTTAGTTACTTCAGTCTTAAGAGATTTACCAGAAAACCACAGATTTTATGAGGAACAGACCAAAAATCTGAGGCAAAAATCTGAACATTCTGTGAAATTCTGGAGATTTGAGAAGTATGCTCCCTGGAAATCTTCAGCACGGATGTTAAGAGGTATGTCAGCCTACCACACAGGTACACCCCATCACTGTCAACTGTCCCAGATTTTAGAATGCTCCTGATTTTGCCTTATACCTGCCCAGTTTCTTGTAACTCCTGGACTGTTACAGTCAGCCATTAAATGCCAGGTATTAGAATTTCATACTCTTATTGATCAGAAAATACATCAGGATGCAAGAACTGGAACTTCATGAAGTCCTCATTTTGAGTAGAGGACTAAAGCTCTTCTTAATTAAGGGTTATTTTCTCTACTAAGGGAATAGGGTTTGAAGGTTTTAACCCCTTATCTTCATTTTTAAATAACTTAAGAGTTGTATTTAAATATTTTCCCCGGTGTCTAGTATTGGCACAAAGGCTAAAGTTGTGCTTTATTAAGGATCTGTTCCATGTAGCAAGGCCACAGTGGTCAAAACCTTCCCCTTGTATTTTTTTTAATAAATTATCATAATTGAAATGTCCAACTTAATGTCTGGTGTTTGTGCAGGGGACTATAGCACTGCTTTTTATGCTGAGGGTACAGTGTTCAAAGCTATTTCCTTGTTTTATAAACTTTTTAAGTGGCTGCAGGGTAATATTTAAAGTGTAACCCTTTTGACTAGTGTCTTTACCACTAGTTATGTCTTTCGTGCTTTAAAAAATGTTTTTTTGTTAACTTTTTAAATAATAAGCCCATTTGTTGAAACCTGAGGGAGGATATTACCATCTCTAGTGTATTTAATTTGTTTTAATCAACTTTAAGGTCATAACGACTCGGGGAAAAAGGCTTTTTCTGATGCAACAAATTTTTGGGAAGTGTTTTTGCTTATTTGGTTAACAAATTCTCATTTGTCTGCATCTAGCTTCTTGAAAGCAAACATTGCTAACATGTTCTTTTTAATGCCAGCATAAACCTGATTTTTTATCTTACTTCTCTGTCTAATTTATTTTTATTGTGCTGCAGCTTAAGTAATTATGTAGTGGAGATGGAAATGCTGCCTAGAAACAGTACTGCAACCTTGTGAGTGTAAATATAAATATACAGAAAGACATTTGGGATGTTTGATATGAAAATCTATTAAAGTGTGTACACTTCCTCCACCAATTCCAGAAACATTAATAAGGGCAGAAAACCTGCTTGCCTTACAGTTTAACAAATTTGTTGCCCTTTCTGTCATAGTTACTTTTTTTTTTTTATTTACATTGATTTTCATAACCGGATGATTGTTGAGATTGTGTACTCAGCCAAAACAGTGCAGTATTATTAGCAATGTTATGCATGGACAAAGTAAATAAAACAAATATATTCTGATTTTCATTGTTTTATACACCCTAGAAGAACTGTGAATCGGGCAATCAATATCCAGCATGGACTGTAATCAATTTTTTTATAACCTGTAGAACAAAAATCTTACCACTGAACCAAGTAGCATTGAAGAGTCTGTCTCTTTCAATGCTGAAAGAAAAAAAAATATTTCAGTAGTCTTTTTAGACAATGTTTATATAGGTGTAAGGACACTCTGTAAACCCAGAGATATCTGTATTCTTTTCTGCTGTCCCTGTTTTTGCAGAACATCCTTCATTTTGCCTCATAATTTTGCCCCAACCTTCGTAAAATGTTGAAAATCACCGAGGATTACAATAACACAGTGATGCTAGACATTAAAGTTTCACACTTGCTATTGTTCAGAAAAAACACGCTAATGCAAATCCTGTTGAGCTTTTACTTTTTCAGTGAATTAGAGTAGGCATTTAAAAATGTCTGTGATTTGCAGTCTTTGTTACCTAATTATTTTTGGCTTTGTCCAGAATTGTTGAGCAAAGAATTTATGACATATATTCTTAAATTAAGAAATGCAGAGTATGCCTGCTTTATAGAAATACTGCAGTTCTGATATTAAGTAATCATTTCTGTTATCTCAATTCATTTTCTACTAGTAAACATTGATAATCATTTTTCTTTCATTGTAATAGGAAATGGAGTCTTCAGAGTGTGGGAGACAAGCATAACGTTTGAAACTGAACTATTTCCTTGTGTAATTAATGAAAGGGCTTCACTTTTTACTTTGCTTTAGCTTGTGATACTGTGGCTGCCTTTTCGTAATTTGGCATTTCGAATGCTAACATTCCAATATGGAGCCTTACAGTCAATTAACTTAGACGTCAGTGTGTCTTATTTTTTATTGGCCAAAAATGCATGTTGATGCCAAATGTATCATCCTATTAACTTTTTAAGTGAATTACAATAATATTTAAAATGTGTTCCTGAGTTTTTAAGCCTTTATTCTGCTATTAGTTTTGGCTTTGCTCAGAACCTTGAGGAAAAAAATTATAGTATCTACTGTATATAGTATAGTATAGTATATAGTAGTGTATAGTTATAGTATCTAATGGTCTGTAATATACCAGTTTTGTTGTTTCACCATTGTTGGAGAGTTTTGAGGGGGTGCTCTTCAGATATGGTTAACAACTACAGCAAACTCCATTCACTATATTTCACTTAACACAGTAACTAAAATGGATCTGGTTTTCACACTTGCCCACAATGAAATTCAACCAAATAGCAGATCTGAAGTAGTTTACTTCATTTGATCTTGAACCTGTGGGTATTCAGATTCGGCTCGGATCCGAGATGGCCGCATCACCAGCATCTGATCTGAGCTCCAAGATCCTCCCCCTACCCATAATTCCCCTACATCTCCTTCCATCCCTCAGATCTCGCTTGCCGCTTTATAGCCAAGCATCGTGGTCACTGAGCTCCAGGCATTTTTCTTGTGGGTAAGTGCTTTTTGTGCTATTTAGTCCAAGTTCGGTTCCCTATATCCTGTTTTTACCTCCCCTAACCATCGCACGTATCTGTCGGTCAAAAACAAAAAAAAGTTTACTGTTTTATTGTCCAGTGTTTCCCCTCCCTTGGCCTTCTCCCACCATTGTAGTTAGCGTGTGTGTGGGTGTTGTGTGTGTGGCCATAAGCTCTCTCCAGCTATGGCCACACTCTGTATTTTTGTATGCTTAGGAATGGCCCAGTTGTATACAGCCTGCTCTGTCTGCATGGGCTTTACCCAAAGAGCCCTCAAAGTCAGAGGGCTAAATTAGTTATAAAAGGGCCCCTGCCTGCGTTGGGGATGGTGGTCCATGCTACTGCTTCCTACTTCTTCTTCTTTAGTAGAGGCTGCCACCATGTCCTCCCCTCCCCAGGCCTCTGAATTCAACTCCCCGGCATGAAGCCTTCAGATGAGGAAAGAAGGCATAAGGACAGGCCTATAAAGTGGTTCCCTGACCGCTCGGCTCCATTGGGACCTCCCTCTAAATCCAGGACACTTCCGAGACCCAGTACCCCTCAGCTCTGTTCACCCAGGTTTTCCCCAGAGCTGATGGAGTCTAGGCCACTATCCAGAGCCTCCCCTCACCGACACTCATGGCCGGTGTTGGTGGCTTCTTCTTCCCATTCCACCCAGAGCTTGAGTGAGTGTGAGATGGACAGGATGATGCGGAAGTTCATCCGCACCCAGATCCAGATGGGAGTCTTGTCTGCCCCCTCTCCCTCCGGAGCGGGGAGCTCACAGCCCCATAGCTCCTTCCCCGATCCGACCCTCAGTTTTGGAGTCTGTGGATTCGAGAGTTCTCGGGGTTGGGGGGGGGGGTCAGTGGCAACGGTACCTTGTACCTCGATGCCGGCTATTGCCTTGAGCGGGTCGGATCCAACTGGATTGGATCTAAGCACTTGGAGCCGTAACCTCACTGTCATATCCGAGGGGGTTCTGTCAGCTCCGAGTTTGTCGGAGTGCAGTCTCCCCCTAGGTATCTCAGCTCCTGTAGGCTTGGCTCTGGCTCACCCATTGTATCAAATGGGAGCTGCTCCATTACTTGTTCCCTAGGATGTCCGGTCTCCTTCGGCATTTGACATGGTGGAGAGGGTCTTCTCAAGAGGTTCGAGACCCTGTCAATCTCCTCTTCGGAATCCACCCTGACTCCTTTGGTTCTGGGTACGGCGCTGACCTTCCTGTCTTCTCAGGCACAGCCCATGCTTGCTTTGCCTCAGGGAGCACCCACTATGGAGCAGCCAGAAGTTTGCGAGTCCCCCTCAGAGAGTCCCACTAAGGAGGTCCCTCGCAAACTAACTTGTAAAAGGATGCACTTAGACTCCTCTCCAGAGTCCTTCACTGATGACACTGTCTTAGAGGAAGGGGAAGGTTCCCCCAGGTCACCCCCTGAAGATGTCTCCTTTGGAGACATCATGGAACTCCTAAGCCAAAGAGGGGAGTAGTCTGCCCAAAAACCAACCCATGATGAGTCAGTGTTCTTGGAGGCATTCAGCACAGCCCCATCTACCTCCTGGGTGTCCCCCCTGTATATCTACTGATGGACCTTATCACCTCTAGCGCATGGAAGGAGCCGGACACCGTGGAGCCAATCCTGAAAAGGCCAGACAAAATTCTTAGCCCCTCCCATTGGACAGAATCAGCTGGAGTAAGGGGTCTCCAGTAGACACTATGGTGGTGGCAGCTGCCACCAAGAAAGAGCTCGTGCAGCAGAGCTCTAAGGTCCATCCTCCTGAACGGGAGTCGAGGACGATGGATCGTCTGGGGAAGTGAGTCTATAATTCAGCCAGCTTTACCATAAGGGTGCTGAACCACATGGTGCATGTCATCTGACTACAGCGAGACTTAGTCAAGGAAGTCGCTGAGTCATTCCCAGAGGCCACATCAGCAGAAGGCAAGAAAATGTTCTCTGCATGCATGGCCACTCTGAAACTGGTTGCAAATACATCTATGTGTCTCCTTTCCCATGCCACGGAAGGACCCGCCAGGGCAGCCGGATCGGGTGTTTGCCATTAGGTGCCACGCCTGGCTCCAGCTATGTCAATTTTCAGAACCCTTCAAGGCGTCCTTTGCGAATGCTCCCTATGATGGCTCTTCCCTCTTTGGAAAGTCCATATTTGAAATTCTAGTCCAGAGTGAGAAGGACAGGAAGACACTGTCTGCTGTTGGGATCCGCTTCTCCACCCCTCAGAGATCCTTCTCAAGGAATCAACAGGGGGCAAAGAAGATGTGGTTCCAGAAATCTTATTTCTCCCGGGACACTCAGGACTATTCTTCCCCCATAGGTAGAGGGGGTTATGACAGACACCGGCCCAGAGGCAGAAGGGCTCTGAAGCTTGGACAGAACCACACAGCAACCCTGAGGGGTTGCCGACTGCTCATCTTTGCAGGCAGTCGGGGGCCATCTTTTGTTACACCCAACAGAGTGGGAGTCCCTTAAAACAGACCGCTGGGTGTTAAAAATCATATCCAGAGGTTTTTCCATCCCATTAGTGGCACCACTTCCCCAACCAAAATTCCTCCTCGACGTTCCACACACACAGAGGGAGGTAGCAGCACTGGAGATAGAAAAGCTGCTAAGAAAATGAGTCATCCAACCCGTCTACCCAGAACAATCTGGATTGGGCATCTATCAAGGGTCTTTTTAGTGAAAAAGAAAATGGGGCACCTAAAACCCATTCTGGATCTATCCATTCTAAACCTGTCAGTAGCCAAGGAGAAATTCTGGGTGGTCACGCTTCAGTCCATTCTGCCCTACCTGCAGGCAGAAGATTGGATGTGCTCGATTGACCGCCAGGATGCGTACTATCATATCAAGATGAACATGTGCTCCCACAGGTTTCTTCACTTCTGGCTGGGGGCCAATCATCAACAGTTAAGGGCTGTACCCTTTGGATTCACCACAGCCCCCAGGGTGTTCACCAAAGTCATGGCGGTGGTAGTGGCCCACCTGAAGCTTCACTGAATTCAGGTCTACCCCTACCTGGATGATTGGCTCCTTGCTGCCCCTACCAGGAGTGTACTATGTCATGCCAGGGATTACTTCATTCTTCTTGCAAACAGACTGGGTGTCATGATCAACCTCAATAAATCTTCACTGGTCCCAGTCCAGAGATTAGACTTCATTGGAGCTCGGCTAGACAGTATCCAACTAAGAGTATCTCACCCCAGAGAGAGCAAACAATCTGAAACTTCACATCTCTTATGTTCTTCAATCCTCCACCCCCTTCAGCAGCTACAGTTCTACGGGCTCTTGGTTCCATGGCAGCCACCATCAACCTCCTACCCTTCGCCCGTCTACACATTAGAGTACTCCAGTGGACATTAGTGGTTCAGTGGTCCCTTATGGTCTTACCTTTGTCTCATCCGATACGCATATCACAGATCTGCAGATAGTCACTCATCTGGTGGATATTCTTCCCGGATCTTGTCCAAGGACGTCCCTTTCATCCATTGTTCCCCACAACCACAGTGACCATGGATGCCTCCCAGCTTGGGTGGGGGGGGCATTGCTCGGGAAAGGCAGTCCAAGGCACTTGGTCCCCATCCGAGACCTATTTGCATATCAGTGTCCTGGAGATGAGGGTGGTTCTTCTAGCGTTGCAGGCCCTTCATGCCCATCTTCCTCTGGGGACTATTGCCATCCAGTCAGACAACATGTCAGTAGTCTGGTATATCAACAAGCAGGGCAGAACCAGATCTTATCCCCTTTGTTGAGAAGCCATGAGAGCATGGGAATGGGCGGTTTCCACTGGCTGCTTTCTGGTGGCAACACACATTCCGGGATGGTCCAACATTTTAGCGGACAGGTTCAGCAGGACTATTCTGATGCCTTATAAGTGGTCTCTGAATCTTTCAGTAGCGGAGCAGATCTTCCTCAAGTGGGGCTGGCCTTGCTGCGATCTATTCGCATCTCCTTACAACGTGAAATGCAGCGAGTTCTTCGCTCTGAACCCCCTTCAGGGGAAGTCCCCAGAGATGCACTGGTTCCTGCTTGGTCTCATGGTCTTCTTTATGCTTATCCTCCATTGCCTCTCATCCCGAAGTTTCTTCAGAAAGCTCACAGGCTGGGGAGCACAGTAATCCTTATTGCCCCATTCTGGCCTTGCCAAGTCTGGTTCCCCTCTCTTTGGTCTCACCTAGTAGTTCCACCATGGATTATGAATCCGGTTCCGGATCTCATTTCTCACCTCTCAGAGATTCCTCACCCAAATCTGGACAGTCTGAAGCTTACTGCTTGGCTGCACCAGTTCCAATAATGATTAGGACTCATGATTTATCCTCTCCAGTTAAAACCATTCTGGTGGCAGCTCATAAGTTTTCTGCCAGAAAAATATACCATAGCAAAAGGAAACGCTTCTCTTTTTGGGCTTCTCAATGGAACACAGATCCCTTTACGGCTCCAGTCCTGGCTTTTCTGAAGTTTCTAACTGGTATCTTTCATCAAGGGGCTAGCTGTTCTACCATAAAGGTTCAACTGGCTGCCATTTCCTGAAGTTTCTAATTGGTATCTTTCATCAAGGGGCTAGCTGTTCTACCATAAAAGTTCAACTGGCTGCCATCTCTAACTTCCATGTGGGGGAAAACATGGCTTCCTTAGACTCATCTAGGCTTTGCAAGACCTTCCTTAAAGGAACCTTCATGCTGCAACCTCCAGTGAAAGATCCAACACCTCCTTGGGACCTTGCCTTTGTCTTACAAGCTTGAGTCTCCCTGTCTCTTGAACCAGCAGCGACAGTAGATTTGCAATTACTTTCTTGGTTGCAATTACTTTCTTGGAAAACTGCCTGTTTGGTGGCCATCACTTCAGCCAGGAGGGTATCAGAACTTCTAGCCTTATACATTAAAGTTCCATATATGTTTTTTCATAAGGACAGGGTTTCCCTGCGCACTAACCCTTCCTTTCTTCCAAAAGTGACTTCCGAAAACAATATTAATCGAATTATCAATCTTCTGGTTTTCTTCCCAAATTTCCAAAACAAAGGTGAATACAAGTTACATTTATTGGATGTACATAGGCAACTGAGGTTTTATTTACACAGAACGAAGTCTTTCCGTAAATCAGACCAATTGTTTGTGTCTTATTCCAAACCATTTTTAGGTAAACCAGTCTCCAAAGTCACCATTGCTAGATGGATTTCCCAATGTATCAGCCGGGCATATTCTGACAAAGGCATTTCCCCTCTGGGTATAATCAAAGCCCATTCCACTAGATCTATGGCAACTTCAGCGGTCTTCTGGCTGAGAGTATCACTGGATGATATTTGGTCTGCAGCTACTTGGTCCTCATCTCATACCTTCATATCCCATTACAAACTGGACATTGTATCCAGGAGTATGGCATCATTTGGCTCCACTGTGCTCCGAAATATCCTTCCATGAGGGTCACCCAGATGTTGGTAGCTGGGGACTCTGTCCTACAGGTTGAAGATCAAATGAAGTAAACTACTTCAGATAAAGAAGTTATGTACTCACCACAACATTCCATCTGAGTAGTTGTACTTCATTTGTCTTCAACCATCCCTCCCTCCTTCCCCCTGACCTTGTCACTATTGTCCTGTTTTGGTATATGGGAGAGGTACACATTGTGGCTCTCCTGCTTATACTTGGTTTAGACTGTGTGAACCTTTAGTGGTAAGGTTATTTGGGTTGGGCTTATGTTTTCTGATTCAGCAAACTCAATCTGAGGGAGGGAAGGAAGGAGATGGAGGGGTATTGTGGGTAGGGGGTGGAGCTTGGAGCTCGGATCACATGCTGGTGATGCAGCCATCTCAGATCCAATCCGGATCCGAATACCCACAGGATGAACACAAATGAAGTACAACTACTCAGATGGAATGTTATGGTGAGTACATAACTTCTTCTTTTTTTTTTTACATTTAAATAACAAAATAAAGGAAAAGTAAATTAAGGTGGCAATAACTGCACTTAGGGACATCTGATCAGTGAAACAGATATTTTGTATCCCATCACAAAAAATTACTGAGTAGCTATCTATCTCAGACATTATAGACATTAACAGTCATAAAACAATACCAGCAGAAGCCATAATAACATCCAGAGTCAAAAAATTGAGAGATAAAGCAATTAAACAGAAACTATAAGCAACAATTACTGCAGTTCAACCCTCTGTACTCACCTGACAACCCCTTGATGTTCTTCATCTCAGTATGCTGGTAAAGTATAGCATTATCGCCGTCCTCGGTCGGCTGACTTAATAAAGCTGACGTTGTCAAATGCATTTGACCGACATATGCCGCCTGGGGTACTGACAGCGCGCATGACCACGCAACTCAGTCTGAAGCCGCCAAGTCCGTTGGCATTCGACTTCGATTTGAAAGTTTGGTTTGATTTCGATTTTGATTGCATCGCTGGGTTTTTTTTTCTATAATTTTTTTTGGCTAGCCATTTTAGTTCAGAAGCCTAAAGTTTTTCATTGGATTGTGAGTGACCAATTGCATTTTACTCAATGACAGAAGAGATGTAGGGCTTGAGCAGTATTCCCTGCTTTAGGCCTAAGTACAAGACGCTGTTGTAACGCGCTTAAGAAGATTAATAAACGCATCTATAAAAATTGAAGGTTGGATTGTGCAAGGTTAGTTCCTTTAATGCCGCCGGACTCGCTTCAAAGTTAGCTTGCAAGCACAAAGCAAGCAAGGCAATTAAATTTGTGGTGTACTGTAGCGGACGCCACCCCGGCGAAGCACGGTGGAGCACCCGGTGGAGGTGGCTCCCATTCTGTGCCTCCAGGTGTTCCCAGGTGAGGTGGATGTGTGGCTCTCAGGAGGCAAGTCAGGCTGAGGGGCTTCAGGTTTGAGGGGGCCTCCCTTCCTAGGGTGGCTAGGCCTAGGGTTACTTCTTGTTCCCTTCCTTCTGTCTTTCCAAAGGCTTCTCCCAGGGCAGTTTCAGTTTGTGTAGTTTTGTTACAAGAAGCACTAGAAGCATATGCTTAAAATTTGATTTACTACTGGCTACAAATGGCAGAAGATTTTAGATTGATTGATAGGAGTTCTCTATGCTGAGCTGAGAAGTGAGAGATGAGCCTAGCTCTTTCAGAGTTGGGCGCATAGGGACTTGCAGGAGTACTCTCCTTATTCTGATTCTGATGTGGATGATTCTCCTCCTTATTCTTCTCCTGATGGGATGATTTTCTTTTTCTCTTTCTCTCCTTCTTCTTTTTTCAATTTTCTAGAAACTCATCATGGGAGGAGGGAGTGGGGCGCAGGAATTTTTTTAGTTTTTTTCGATTTACTTTGCCTTTACCTATAGTTTGTTTTTACTTTATACATGTTTAATGTTTTTCATTTTGAATGTTTAATTTTGCCTCTTTCAGATCCTTCTCTTTGCCCTGATGTCGTGTCTCCTGGTCAGGGATGGATAGGTATTACTAAGTGTCCAGTCCTTTTCGGACTCCAGGGGAATGGGCCAGGCCAGCTGGTAGAAACCAGCAGCCATTATGAAGAATGTGTTCGGCAAGACAAAGAAAATAGAGCCTTGGATAAAGGGGCTAGAGCCTGACTTAGATGCTTCTTAAAGTGCTACCTTTTGACTTGCTATGAGGAATGAAATGACAAAACTATCTCCTTTCACAATTATGAAGTCTCAAATAAGGCTCCAAGGTGCAGGTATTGATTGTAAAGAGTTGCAAGATTTAGTGATTTAGTGCTGAACAGGTGGGTACATTCTTTTGCAATGTGGTTTTGATGCTGCACAGGCCTCGCCCAGTGTGGCTGCCACTGGCTCAGTTCTTCGCAGGCACGCCTGGCATCTGAAAATGGACATGGGCAAGTAAAGACTGTCATTTGGCTAGTGATCTTTGGAGGTAAAGGATCAATGGAAGGAGGCTCACTAGATTAAGTCTCAGGAAGGCCAAGTTCATGGCGCTATCGTTTCACCATCATCAATCTTCATGCTGCCCTTTCTCTCTCAATTGCTGTGTATGCCATTCGTGTTTTCTGCAATTTGTTTGATAGTTTCTCTAGGCTTTCTTCTGGCTTGTAGATTGCTCCCCTATACAATTCACTGCCTGATTCTGGCCGATACAAGGGGAAGGGCTTCAGGATTTGAGATATTCTTCATCATTTGGATGTGCTGATATGCCAGAAATCTAGCCTAAGTCCAGTCTAGTACAAAAGGGCATGTAGTTTCTGGATGTGCAGTCTGAATACAGCATCCCAGATGAGACTTTGTAACCTCTCCCCAACAAAAAGAGTCTGCTATCCCTTTACTCCATCAATCCCTACTATCATCAGCTCATGAGCTAGTCCTGACTGACTGCCTTAGGGGTTCTTCAAGGCATCTCATTCTTGGTGCTCCCTGCCTGCCTGTCCTGCTGAGAGGAAGCTGCAAACTGCATTGTATTGCAAAAATGTATGGACACAGCACTGCCAGGATCTAGACACTCAGACATCATTCAACAAATACCTTGTATTATTTTTTTTCCTTTTGTGTCAGAATGTGGAATGCTAGGAATAAAACCTGTGACCCGCCAGAGGACCAGCCAGATTTTAGACAGATGATAACTGATAGACAAAGCTTGAAGCTTGGGAGCTCATCTAA
Source organism: Protopterus annectens (assembly GCF_019279795.1). NCBI lineage: Eukaryota > Metazoa > Chordata > Ceratodontiformes > Protopteridae > Protopterus > Protopterus annectens. The sequence goes on from NC_056750.1 coordinate 659,582,032, forward strand.
AGTGGATACAAGACAAGTGACAAGGCTGCTGGACTACAGCATCTCTACATATCAATCAAAGGGAAGAGAGCAGAGTAGTCCAGTCAGCCAATAGGAAGTCATTTATCCACTTTCCAGGGTAAAAGGTCTCTAACAACACACATGTGGTCATGTCATGTGCAAAGCACAAGGGGAACGATTCTTATCCTCTATGCAGGGCAAGCATGATTTTTTGGAGAGACTGCTCCTTGGTTTACAGCATCCATCTTCAGGCAAGGTTTCCAGGAGCAGAACAAACTCCTAGAGCAGTTGAGTTGATAATTATGGATCCCACGACTGTGGAAATTCTGATGATCTCATTCAGAAATTTGACAGTATATGGGGAACTCCAGACATAGATCTGTTCGCTTCTCCTAAACCATCAGCTGCCAAAGTTTTTTGCACAAAAGGTTTCATCCCACAGCTTGGAAAGTGGATTAAATTTCAAGGATGACATTTGTATTAGCCAGCACTGGCCCTCGACAGCACTGGTACCACTGGTTGAGAAGCCTGAAATGAAGCCTCCCATGGCCTTTGCCTCGATTCCACACCTGTTGTCACAGGAGGATGTTTCATTTGCTTTGCACCTCTTCACCCTCTCCATTCAACAGCCTGGCATATTCTGTTTTAACCATAGAGGGTCTCAACTTCCCACAACAAGAAGTGAATGTGATTTTGAAGCTAGAAGGCCTATACAAGGAAAGTGTAAAGATAAGTGCAAAGATACTTTATTTTTGAGTTTTGCAAAAGATTTTGATGTTCTGAGTCTAATTGAGTGTGGCTCTTCAATATCTCTTACTGAGTGGACAAAGGTTCTATTTCTCTTCTAATCTATCAGGTTCATGCTGCAGCAATTTCAGCTATCTATGTTTGTGACCCACCATTGTTTTCATCCCTTTTTCAAGCAATTTCTTAGAGGAGCAAAGAATATCCCACTCTAACAAGAGCTCCTCCTACTGCTTGGGATCCAATTTGTGTTGAGAAACTCACACTCTACAACCTTGAGAGCCTGCAGCTACTCTGAGTTGAAATATTTATCATGGAAGACTGCTTTACTTTGGCAAGAACTTCTGCAAGATTGCAAAGGCTCTATTCTCTTTATGTTTGTTGAGCCTTCTGATTTTCCATAAGGATAGGGTATCACACTTCCCTTCCCTTTTACACGTGCTCCCTAGTCCTTCTAGTGTGGCCTTTATTCTCTTGTATTCATTTTTTAACCAATTTTTAATAAAATCCCCAAAATAAAGGGGAAAGATTTTGCACACTTTTTACATGTACGATGGCCATGTACAGTTTTGGAGGTTCAGGCAGTCTCAGCAGGGTCCAGCTGTTGTTTTGTCTTTGAGTTCTTTTCCTTCCTGTGTCAAACAAAAAAGTTTACTATTTCTAGCGGTTTGGGTTTGCTTTCTGTTTGTCCCTTCCTGGCATGGCAAGGTCCAGCCAGGAGGCCTCATTCCACTCACTAGGCTATTCAATTTTCAACAGCTTTTGAGGGGGAGGCAACCAAGGGGATATTTTGCCAGGCAGCTGGAGTTCAGTGCATACTTTACTTTCTAGGCATTATCACCCGCCTTACTACTCTAACTTCCAGCTGGTTTTTTGGTTTTGCTGTTTTGCAGGCATTTTTTGCTTCCCTGCTTCTTTTGTAGTTAGCCATCCCCCCTTATCTCTGCTTTGGGATTCTACCCAAGTGTAAAGGCTGCAGCAAATGTGAGATGAGAACACCAGTAGTTTTTTTACTACCATAAATGTAGATGTCACAGATCCACATTTGCTGCAGTCATCAATCTCCCTCCTTCCCCTGCAGTTAGAGGTGCTTTTTCTAAATGCGTAACTTGAAAATTGCACAACAGTACAGAAATATCAGTTACAGTGCTATAAATGTAATGTTTCCCCCATTCTTGTACAGTCTCCTAATAAAAGGAAATTAAGCCCTACTCCAATACTAACATAAACCAATCAATGCAGCACTCAGTAAGCAGATCTCAGTCAATAGCATCACAATAAATGGCTGTACAATAGAAAAACTTGTAACCCACTGTCAGTGGTGTTGATACAGTCTGTGCAATATTAAATCTCTTCTTCATTAAACTGCTTGGGATTCATGTTAATGCTACTCTAGCAGTCATAGGCTCATAGCGGGTTACTAGGCTAATGGCCTTGGGCCCTTACAAGCCTAACCAAGAGTTTATCTCCAAAAAGAAATCTCAGTCAGCACCTGTCACCTCTGTCAGTGAGGGACACAGGTGGAACCCATGGGACAAATTTGTGGCTTTCCATCCACTTATCAAGTTTGCACTTGAAGAAGGTCAGCAAGGTACTCTGAAGTGTAAGGGAAGTCTATTCCAGAGATAGGTCAGCCTCTGGGGGCAAACCTGTCTGTCCAGCAAGTTTTGTTGATGTCGCATATTAGATTCAGACCTTTTGAGTGGGTAACGCGCGAGGAGTTAGCCTTATGGATATGGAGCATCTCTAGTAGGGCAGGGTCCGTGATTGCCTTGTAGGTGAAACACAGATCACCTCTGAGTAGTCTGTAAGATACTGAGTACAGTGACAGTGATTTGAGCCTGTCTGCATAGGAGAGGTATTGGAGGCCATGGATTTGTGAGGTATTTCTGTGCCCTTTCCAGTTGGTGCAGATGTTTTGAGAGGTAGATACCAAACGGGGCGTTGTACTCAATTATTGGTTTAATGAGCGAGCTGTATAGAGAAGTATACTCAATTATTGGTCTAATGAGGGAGGAGTATAGAGAGGTAATAACCTCCTTTTTTCTGGATGTAATCCCTTTCCTTATGAGATGAACCAAGTAAAAGGCTTTTCTGACCACTGCCGCTACATGATGATCGAATGTGAGATTATTATCACCCTGAGTACCCAGGTCTCACCACAGGTTGTGTGTTTAGGGGGGGTGCCATTGATGTTGTAATCTGTAGGGGCCGTGTTTTTGCTGAATGGTTTGAGGATACATTTTTTTGCATTTAGCTTTAGGCCATGACTTTGGCACCAGTCATTAGTTGCTGTGAGACCCCCTTGCAGTATGTTAACATAATTTAGGGAGTCAGTGACAGCACCAAACTTACAGTCATCCACAAACTTGGTCAGCCACAGGCCTCATGTCTTTGCTTGGACCTCTGCGAATTAGATGCCAAACAGTAGGGGTCCCAGGACAGATCCCTGGAAACTCCATTAGTGACAGGTCTGCTGTTGAAGGTGGAGGTGCCTATTTTGACCTTGACGGTCCTGTCAGTGAGCCAGTTGGTAACCCACCTGATGAGATAGGGATTTATGCCAAGTTGTGTTAGCTTTTTGATGATGCTGGAGTGGGGATTGTGTCAAAGGCCTTGGCCAAGTCAAGGTAAGCTGTATGTACTGACTTTCCCTCATCCAGGGCCTTGGTGACAGTCTCAAAGAAGTCAACAAGGTTCAAAAGGTAAGATCTGTCCTTGACGAAACCGAACTGGGTGGGATCAAGTGCTTGGAGAATGCCTATGTCCTTGTTTGTGAGATTTATAATAATATGCTCTATGGCTTTACAGATCAAAATTGTCAAGCTATTGGGGTGATAGTGTCCAGGGTCAGTAGTGGCACCACCTTTGTGCAAGAGGATGACAGTGGCAGTTCTTCACTCTGCTGGAACAAAGCCTCTACTTAGGCTGTGGTTGAATAGGGTGCTCAATGGCAAAGCCAGTTCTTGCTGGAGATGGTGCAGAATACAGCATGGGATACTAACAGGTCCCATGGACGCTGTGTTCTTTGCACTGGATAGGGCCTTTAACACTTGATCTACAGAAATGTGATGTGCAGGACAAGTATTGCGGATTTCGAAAGGGCTTTTAGTGGGGGACAAAGGGGTGAAGTTTATGCTGAACCTATGTACTAGCAGGTTGGCTAAGTCAACAGGATCAGTGTAAGTGATACTGTTAAGTACTAATTCAGAACAAACCTGGGCTTTACCACGGAGGTTTCTGACGTAACTGAAGAAGGCTTTGTGGTTTCCCTTTGTTTCAGAGGCTAGTTTAGATTCATAATTGGCTTTGGAGGTTTCAGTAGTGATCTAATTTGCTTGTTGAGGCTAAGGAGGGAGTTTTTACAATTTGGAATCTGTTCCTTTTTACCGTTGGACAACAATTTCTTCCTTTTTTTGTAAAGCCTGTTGATAGAGGATGTCCACCAAACAGGTTTGTGTTAGCTTGAGGAGCATGTTTTAGTTCTGTTGGGTATGGCTGAGTCCATGCAGTTGTACAGGTGCTTGTATACTGCATTGCCATACTGTTCAGCATAGCTGTCTTCATCTTCTGAGGGGAGTGGTGGCGTGAAGGTACAGATATCCTCCTTTAGGAGGTTGCAGTCAGCTTTTGAGAAGTGTTTTAGCTTGATTACGGCTGGGGGGGTGGGTGGGATAGAAACTTTGGAAGAGACAGTCCGATGATCTGATCTCACCAGGCAAGAACATACTATGTGAGTAGTGCAGCCAGTTGCCCATGTTGGTGAGAACCAAGTCTAGAATGTTATCTTCCTTGTGAGGGATGGGACGAGCTAGTCTAGTGCATCAGAACTGATAAAATCAAAGAATTGTTGAGTGAGTGATTAGTGCAGGAATACTTCACACAGTCTATGGTGGGGTAGTTGAAGTCACCAAGGATCAGGGTGCTAGGAGATACCTTGGTGGAGTCAAGTAGATACAGGTAAGAGAAGTGGGTGTCCTGAGTCATGGGTGGGGTCTATAGCTGGCTGTAACTTGGATGGGTGTCTTGCTAACTGTCAGTTGCACCTGGAGTAGAGACTCCACCACCCTTAGTCTTCCCAACCTCATTTTGGGGTCAGAATGTGTGGAATGAGGTATAGCCTGGTAAGGCAGGGGTGCTCTCTGCAGCCTGAACCAAGTTTCTGTGACCTCATAGACATCGGCATCTTCCAGTGTAAGGAGAGCCTCCAGTGAGTGCATTTTCAGGTTAAGTCTCCTACCGTTAAGCAGCATGACCTTCAATTTGTTTTTTGACAAATCTTTTATGTTGGAAGATTTGTCTTTGGGACATTGCCTAAAAAGGCACAATGGGGCAGGCGAGAGCCTCGGCCAGGATCTGGAATTCCAGTGGTGACAGGAGGAGGCCATCTCTGGCAAATCATCGAGGCCTGTCAACCATATCATCCTAGGCAGACAGATACTGGATCCCCTTGGAATGACACCAGAAACTAAGCCAATTTTTGAAGTCAATTATTTTTTGTTGGTATTCTGGTAACATACTTGGTGAAGGTAGGATGCTGCTTAGAGTTAGAGTCATACCTGCCTGGGACACATACTGTGAGAGTTCAGTCATGTGTTTCTTCATATAGTCCAGGAAGGTACGTCTCAAGTCATTCACACAAACATGGACAATGACAGAGACACAATTGTACTTGTTGTGGAGAGACTTAAGTGCATGCGTGATGTGGCAGATTCTGGCACTAGACAGACAACTGACCTTCTCCTTGTCGAGCCTGGTGAGGGGGACATCAGTGTGTCTCACAAGTGAGTTGCCAGTGACTAGTATGTTGGGTTTATTGTTATGCCTTGTGGGCACTGATGGTTTACAGTTTTGCCTTATGGGCTGTGTTTGTGAGACACTGGTGTGTTGTCTGCTGTGTGTGATATTTTTGGTGTTGTGTGTGGAATGTTTGTGAGCGTGTTTTGGAGGTCACTGCTGTTTAGGTAAACTTTTATTGAGGATCTCTGCATAGGTGGTTGGGTGTGTTATGCTTGGATATGTGATGTGAGTGGTGAGGTCTTTGTGCTGGCAATCTTCTCTTTGTCAGGAGTACTGACTGTGGCGAGAGAGAGCATGGATTCCAGGATACTGATGTAGATGCATTCTCACAAGTTGAAGAATTATGTCCAAGGAGAAGAGGGCTGTCAGTAAACGTGAGGCAATTGCTACACTGTCTCAGTATGCCCATGTTGACCAGGCTGGCAGTAGAACCTGATGGGAATCATCCAGACATAGTGTTCTGAATACTTGGGCAGCCTTATGGAGAGAGGGTTTTGACAAAGGTTTATCCACAAGAGTGTAGACCACAAAATCCTTCTTAAATGCAGAGTAACTGGCCTGAAGCTCAAGTGCTAAAACCAAAACTAAGATGCTTAGAATAACAAATAAATTTAATCAGGCTACTAACAAGCAAACAAGCAACAATAAATGTAGCCGAATAAAAGCACTTGAACACTTAAAAGCATGCAGCAAAAATAAGGTTGTAAAGTAGGAAGAACGCAATTACTGTAAAAGAAGCTGAATAAAGTGTACAGTTTTTTTCTTTTTCTTTTTTGTTATTAAGGGAAGAGGGAGGAAACAGAAGATAGTTTAAGATTAAGAAACTAAGGGGGTTGGCCTTCCCAAATGCTCTCTCTGTACACAGTAGACTGAGCTGATGAGATGGGACAGGGAAGTGTGTCCAGAATCAAAGAAGCAAGGGGGTAGTCCTTTCCAAATGATCTCACTGTGTTTATGTCAACTTACTGAAAAGAAATTTCTGAGACTTATAATTTTGAAATGTCAAAACAGTGACCCATTAAAATTAGAAAATGTTATTCTCCTATATGTGAAGAAAAATGGATTAACCCACCAGAGGAACCATGATAGCACTCATTTCAGAATTTCATTAATACAAAGCGATGTTTTTTGTTGCCTAGCTGTGTATATGTGTATTACATGTATACTATTAGTAAGTATTTTGAGTTCAACTTAAAATTTAAGGATTTTGAATTTAGTATTGACTTTCAGTATAAAGCTATTCAGTAAGTTGTAATATACTTATATGTTTGGAGTTTAGAAAGGCAAGCACTGACGTGCGAATGCTTTTTACAAAATATAAAAGTGAATGCTCATATGAGTGAATGTTCTCCTTAATAGGATTTTAGGTGGCTACACATATATATATATATATATATATATATATATATATATATATATATATATATATATATATATATGTGTGTGTGTGTGTGTGTGTGTGTGTGTGTGTGTGTGTGTGTGTGTGTATATATATATATATATATATATATATGAATATATATATATATATACATATATATATATATATATATATATATATATATATACATATAATGGTTTACTATGACAATGACGAGTACAGCTTGGATGAAAACGGGAATGTAAAACCACAGTAGGGTGATTCCTGTTTTCACTGACCAGCACTATTGCGAGTGTGTAGGTTAGCGAATTACACTATGCATTCGCACATATGTTATCAGAGTTCTGACTACAGATCGCGGTACAGTGAGGATTGGGGAATTACCTTTTTCTCCACTGTAGTGCGATCTCGGAGTTGGAATATATAGTTTGCAGGGGGTGTGAGGGGGTGCAAGCCCCCACAGGGGATGTGACTGGCAATATAGCAGTTTAAAGTAGGTTTACACCTACACTGAAGTCACGTTTGATATTTGACATAAATGTCAAATCTGCTGAATTCGTTCAACAGATTCGACATTTATGCCTAATTAGTATGCAGGCACTTGCAGTTTCCGTTCGATGTTTCAGAATTTTTTTTTGCATTTCGGTTTTATGATAGTAAAATGTAAGATGTAGTAAAAGATTCCAAGCCAAGAGGGATGGAAGGTCTAGCTGGAATGGGCAATCCCCTAGCTGCCAGAAGCTGGTCCACAACTCGCACTAGATCTAATTCAGAAAAACTCCTAGTGGATCTTAAGGAGGCTACTGAAGGAGAATCAAGTCTTTCTAGAATGGGGCTAAACCTCTGCCCTAAAAAAGGGTCGTAAGTTGGAGAGTATCTTGTCCTTGGCAGGTATTTGAGTTTTGGAGCCGATGGAACCAAATAAACTGTCGGCATCTTGGCCGGGGATGGTGCCAAAGCAGGTACAGTTATCTGAGACAATGTCGGATCCAAGGACGGCACCGAAGTCAGTGGTGCCGAGGTTGGAACCAAAATAGGGGTGAATATCATGGAAGGCACTGAGGGAGAAGACACAGAGCCTGGTGCCGAAGAGGTCTGCGCTGAGGGTGCTGGCAAAGCACGGAGCCGACTCGGTTCTGTAACTGATGGAGATGCAGGAACCGAGTGACTCCATTTTTCCTCATGTTTTTTGGTCTTAATAGTAATGAATGAACAAAGATCTACAACACAGATGGAACGTTATGGTAAGACATAACTTCTTTATATGTTTACTGTCATATTGTGTAATGGCACTTAAGCGAAACTGGGATAGTCAAATGCATGCTTCTCAGTTTCCATAAGTCTGATCTGAAAATGTCTGAATTAATTTTAGCAAATATTAGTGTTTATTGCTCATATGAAATCGACGTTCTGATTGGAGATCACACTACAGTGGGGACTGGGAAATTTACCCTTTTCCTCACTGTAGTGTGATCTCAGAGTTTGTATGTATAATATATATAATATGCAGGGGGCGTGGAGGGTGCAGGGGGGCTTTCCCCCTGCAAAACATAAATACAAACTTCACCAGAAATCAAGGTAACCTGCAAAATATCAATAATATCGAATTGCAAACTATCAGCATAACTGCTGTTAACATTTTGAACAAATAACTTTTTATTTCAAAATGTTTTTTTTTTGTCTGCCTGAATAAACAAGGAACTGCAATTCTAGATTTTGCTAGTAAACCATACATATATATATATATATATATATATATATATATGGATTTCTGTCAAATGCACAGTTTTTCAAAAGCTATTCTGGATGTCATAATCTAACAAATGCACTCTTTATTAAGTACAGGAAGAAGTGAATTGCGTAATATTAAATTTGCTTCTCTGTATGCTGTTTCCCTTGTGATCACAGTTGTGTGACTACGCAGCTAGTAAGTATAGTCTATGGGATTTGGGGCAGGACCCCCACATAATGGAGTGTGGGGGCAAAGTCTCCCATGTAAAATAACTTTTTAGTTGTTCATTATGTCATTTTTTTATCTTGATTGCAAAAGGAGGTTGTATAGTTTTCTTTTGTGATTGGAGTACACACACACACCTAAATGAGAAGGTTAAATTACCGCAATGTTGTGTTTTAGAGCAGTGAGACCAAAATGCCTATCACTCACGAGTGAACATACAGAATACTGACTATGTCTCAGAGGAGGAACACAACATTTCTGTTCAAGAAAACAGAAAAACAATACATCAGGACAATATCATTTTCCCAGTGGGGCAAGCCCCCTGCACTCCCACACCCCTGCTAATTATCTGTACAAACTCCAAAACTCTACACTTCCTGAAGAGAGGGCAATTTCTGTACCCTGGATTGTTGATTTAAATGAACAGGTTTACATTCAGTTTTGTAGAGTTGCACCATTTATTGTGTATAGGACAGGCGAAAGCACTGACTTCATTGTGTGTGTTATTTATTAAACTTTGGGATTTATATTGTATTATGTTTTTTTTTTTTTCAACCTACTACCCAGCCATCGCTTTTGGTTATTTTTATTTTTATTGTGTGCTTGGTGGGATAGTTTATCATTTTTGGTATAGACATACCTAGGATATGTTTAAGAGAGTAAGGCTACATCCAACAAGTTGTAATAACCATTGGAAGTGACCACTGATATTAGGTAGCATAAAAATAAACTGTATTGGTAACTTTAGTAAGCTCTGTTACAAAAAGGAAAATAGATCTAATTAAAGTCTAAAATAAATTAAAATCTTCCCACATTAAAGTATCTGTTAAAAATCATCAAAGTTATGATAATGAAGGTCAGAGTGAAACACAAATTTAAATTAACATATGAAGATAAGGATGTACTGCCCTTTGACAAAGCCTACAATGAGATAAGAGGAGTCCACCATATAAGAAGTAAGAACAGTACTTAGGAAAATAAAGTCAGGGAAAGCAGCAGGCTCAAATGAGGTCACAACAGATATGATAAAGATGTTCAGTGAGACGGGGAGAAATGGCTCCTGTAGGTACTCATAGCAGTTTGGAGAGAAAGGCATATCCCCGATGACTTTAGAATAAGCAGACTAGTGCCAGTGTTCAGGAATAAAGGAGACATTCACAACTGTGGGCAGTACAGAGGTATCAAACTCCTGTCACATTGAATGGAGAGTGTGACTGACAAATGAATACATAGAGTAATAGAAAGTAAGATGGGAGAAGAGCAGTTCAGATTCAGATCAGGATGCAACACAACAGACACAGTGTTTGCAATGAGACAGATACTTAAGAAGCTACAAATGAGGAAAATAGTCCAACTGGGTATCCCGAAACTCGGAGAAAGCATGTGACAAGGTCCCAAGAAAGCTAATATGGGTAGTCCTGCAGTGGTTCAAAGTCCTAGAAACATTGGAGGAATAAGCACAATCTGTGTACAAAGACACAATGACTCAAGTATGAACAGTTTTCAGTCTCACTGAGGGGTTCCCAGTGGGAGTGGATGTGCATCATACTGCAGCCCTGAGCCCACTGCTGTTCATACTGGTGATGGACTACTTCAGCAAACAGGTTGGAGGGGACAAATCAATAAAGTTGCTGTATGCAGGTGATGTGGCAGTACAGGCAGACTGTGCAAGAACTTCAGCAAAGGATAGGGGAATGGAATGCAAAACTGAAGGCACATGGGATGAAACTGAGTACAGATAAGACAGTTGTAATGGAAGCAAATTGGGGAAATCAGAAGAAGCTGAGAACTGAGACAGAAGGAAAAATAGCAAAACAGGTAAACAGCTTCAAGTATCTGGGAGGGGTGATTGAGGAGAAGGGACATCTGAATGAGGAATTCAAAGGTAGAATTAGAGGGCTGCTGTCAAATTGCACACAGTGTCAAGTGCAGTGTATGACAGAAGAATGCCAAAGAAGCTGAAAAGTAAAGTGTACAAAACAGTGGGCAGTAAAGGCAGAGCAGCTGAGGAGATTAGAGGTTATGGAGATGAAGTTCCTGAGACAAGTGGCAGTATGCACACTGTGAGACAGACAAAGAAATGAAGACATAAGAGCATAATCCAAAGTAGCTCGAGTTGCAGTAAAGGTCAAAGAACAGATTACAGTGGTTCAGGCACATGTGCAGAAAAGCACAAGATATTTGGGAAGAAGATTTGGGATAGACAGCAAGAGGAAATGAGGGCATCCAGCAAAGAGGTGGATAGATTGTGTGAGAGAAGACCCTTGACAGTCAGGCATGAGTGTCGAATAGGTAGGAGATTGGCACTGAATAGAGAAAGATGGCAACAGTTGTCATGACATCCTGACCCTATGTAGATCTTATGAAAAAGACGGCTGATGATGATCTGAAGCTATGGATAATCATAAATCCTTCCTTACTTCATCAGTGGGTTAGGCAATAGCAGTCAGGAATGCTCTGCATTTATTCATAGTGGTATTAACCACTCCGACCCTAAATATTTTACTGAAATATCTGCAGATAAATTTAGTTCCAAAGTCACACCAGAAACAACCACTGAATTCCACAACTTCCTGAGTCCCTTCCTTCCTCTAAGCATATTGCAGAACATATTCTAAATGCACTCTCTAAAGTTAAAAATGACACCTCTGCATGTCTTGACAATATAACTCAATGCGCAGTAAACAGTAACAAACATACTGTTTCTGATCCCCTCCTGAAACTCTTCAAGTTAAGATTGGCCACAAAGTTATGTCCCTGAAGTATGATAAATGGCTATTTTATGCCTCTCCGTAAAGAAATCCTCACCTCAGATTCCAGGAACCACAGATTCATTAGCCTAATAACCCTAATCAGAAACGCCATTGAACATATGTCATATTTCATAAACTCTGGTATAAAAAATTAAAATATTGCTTTAGACTCAAATGAACATGGTTTTGTCTAAGGGATATCCTGTCTAATTATCTTAATACATTTTTCTGAGAAAGTCACTAGATCATGGTTATGCAATTCATACAGTATACTTGGATTTAGTCAAGGCTTTTGATACCAATAACCAAGCTAGAATTATAAACAAGCTTAAAGGTGTAAATGTAGACACTTAGGGTGTAAAATGAGTAGCAAACTGGCTGACAGGTAGAGCTCATGTTTTTAAAGTGGCAGGTATCACCTCAGAAAACAAAATATGAACAGTGGGTTTTCTTACAACTTTGGATCTCCAAACAACTAACCCATACATATGGTGAACTAAATTTGCCAAAGTCTGTAAGTGAGGTATTCCTCAGCATTCAGTACAATGTTACAGCAGGGATAAAACTATATAAATCAATGTTGTATTAGAAACAGGCTTAAATTAAATGCAAAGAAGTGTAGTATTGCCACTTTTGGTAAACAAATCTTCACAGTAGCATACAATATAAAGACTATCCTACACCAGACTGATACTATTGTCTGAAATCTCAACACCTTCATGGAGGCCTCACTATCCTTCACCACTATGTAGCAACAGTAATCAAGAAATTCTTCATCTAACCCTCTTAATAATTAAGCATATCTCATCTAGGTTAAAAAAAGTTATAATTCCTGCACACTCTAACCTGATCAAGCCAATTATAGAATAAAATACCTCTTTGCAGTTTGGATGTATGTATGTATCTAAATGTATCATTCAGTTAGAAAGATCACAAAATTTTTTTTAGCTAAAAAGATCATTGGAATAAAGACCCTCACAGCTATCAAGACAGACTTGAAGCTGTGTCTCTATACTCTGTGTTTTATTTTTATTTATCTTATAGAATCCTGCATGGTGGTTTATATCTACCATTTTGTGCTGTTAAGAACCTGACAGTTACCGATTTCCAATACCTCCACAAAGCAAATGTCTTCACAAACATTTTAACTAAAGACTTGTATGTCCATCAAGAAATAAACAAGACACGGTGGAAGGATACATTTACTAAGTCACATCTCTGAAATAATCTTCTATTACATATAATACCCATGTTTTCTTTAAGGCAAACTATGATGACTGGATGGGGGCCTATAAATTCATCCCAAGCCTGACTTGTTTTGCCCCCCTGTAAGCAAAGATGCTCTATGAGAGTAGGTATTGATAAAATGACTATAAACCTGTGAAAGAAAAAAAAAAGAGCAAATGTGGCAAAGCTGTAACTAAGCAGTTTAGTTGGGTTGGAGAGCGTTCAGAAAGTATGAAGTAGGATAATTTACAAAATTTGTTAAAAAAATTTTAATTTCAATAGCATGGTATTTTAGTTTAATTAATTGATCTGATTGTAGTGTGTGTTGTCTTAAAATACTTTTTTGTTTTTTTTATAAATATTATAATAATACCTATTTTTAATTACTTGTATAAAATTGTTATGATATTTCTCTTATATGTTAAAACAATAAACCTGTTTTGAAAAGAAAGTATGAAGTCGTACTCCTCAACTTATAAGATGCAGAACTCTATTGTGTTCAGGAAAATATTGCAAGTGATACGTCTACCGAAATGATTCACTAAGGTGCAAATCTGTTAGTTACTTTTCCTGAAAGGGTAGTTTAATAAACTGTAAGGTGTTTCCCGAGGTCTGGTTATAACCCTGGATCTTGTTTTATTTATAGTTTAAAGGACACAAAAGTCATAGCTCTCCAATGTGTGGTAAGATCCTGAACACTAAATTATTTGCCCTTTTCTTTTTTTGGCTAGCTATTCTCAGGAATAAAGGTATTTAAAGGAACTTCTTCACAAACATTCCAGTTATTCTGTTAATGATTTTGTTTTATTTTTAAAAAGTGCTGAAGCTTATAACAAGTGTAATACAAAAGTTTAGAACTTTCTGAATGAGCTACAGTTTTTAAAGCTTATAAAACCTCAAACACCAACTACAGCACACAGGCTGGTTTCATAGGCCCTCTTCACAACGTGTACCATATACAGGATAAGCAGCGTTTTGTCTGCTTTACTGACATACATCAGTTACAGAAAGAATTGCTTTTCTGTGTGCTGCACAGAGAATATCAAAACTAACCCTTTTATCCAAATTTTATTTATTGTACATGATCCAATCAAGAACGCATCATATTCAATACTGGGTACAAATAAAAAATATTTTAGCAAGAAAATACAAAAAGGAAAAGACAAAACAATCAACTATTATAACAATGTAGAAGCAGTACTGGTCCAGTAATGCCTGAACTAACAGATAACACAATGGCAAAACCAAGAAATTGACAATGATGTTCCTTAGAAATAAACAGGGGAGAAAGATTATGTGCCACAAACAGAGCTTTCACTTTATCTTTCTTCATTGCATGGGGAAATTATTGAGTATACCCAAAAATGTTTTAATGAATACAAAATCTTACTCAAATGAAACCTCAAATAGTTATTCAAATAGTCTCCATTAATAATTGTTTTCATTTTCCAATGTTTAGCATATGAATCTTGATAGCACTATCAAAAAAAAAAATGTTTCCCATCAGTAGAACTAACCCTAGGAATCTGACCAAACATCCCACTCTAGGGCCATGTCAATACCAAAAACAGCACTCATTTTAGCACATAAAATGACCAATAGCCTCAGACTTTGGTTGGAGCTCCAAAACATATGCAGATTGTCTTCCTCTTTTTGGCCACATCTCCAACAAATATTATTGCATCTGGTATCAATTCATACTTATCTTGAGGAGTTAAATACCATCATAAAATTGTTAGCAGTTGATTGTGGTACTTTGGCTGTTTCTTTAATTGACCTACCACTCACCAAACTTACTTCCACTGCACCACTGAGAAAAAACACACTCTCCTGTTTTTTCCATCTGCCAGCTATGAGGCACGTAAGGGCCTCCCTCCTACTTTCCTGCAAATCCTTGTATATCAGCCCTCCTTTCCCCCAGTATCACTCCCCCACTTGCTCTAGGGAAATGACTTCCCATTCTGTACTATGGGATAAACATGCCTGATCTGTATTTGCTTTAGTTGCCTATAAGTAAACTGGTCTAAATTAGGTAAGCCCATTTCTACATGCAAATTCTAAAAACTCTTCCAAGCTGATCATATTTATTTATTTATTTATTGACATTTGTTTACTAGGAAAGTCCATCAAAGTCAAAATCATGGCCTCAAGCTAAATGCCAAAAAGTCATCCCCTTTGGAAAAAACAAAGTACCCACAAACTACCACATAGGTGGGAGCCCCCTAAATACGGAAGATGTAATAAGGGATCTGGGGACCCAAGTCGATAGTAATCTCAACTTTGATAATCACATTGCCAACGTGGTTAGAAAATTCTTCTACGTGGCCCACCTAATCACAAAAGGGTTCGCATCCAGATCAAAAGAGGTCATTGTACCCCTCTACTCATCACTCATCAGACCCGTCATAGAGTACAGTGCCCCATTTGGGATGTACCTTACAAGACACCTGCAACAGCTGGAAAGACCACAGAAGTACCTCACCAAGAGGCTCACTGGCCTCAAACAGATGCCCTATGCAGCTCGACTGAAGAAATTACATTTGTACTCAGTTGCATACCGCCTACTCAGAGGTGATCTCTGCCTGACATACAAGGCCATGTCTAACCCAGAATTGATGGACATGCTCCACCTAAAGAAAACCTTATCTCCGCGAGCCACATGCTCTAGGGATCTAAACCTCACCACAACAATAAATAGAATGTGCTGGAGGGATAGATTCCTGTCCCAGAGATTTCCCATGTTTTGGAACAAGATCCCAATCTACATCAGGCAGAGCTCCACGCTAACACTCTTCAAAAGAAATCTTGACAAGTGGATGGAAAACAAAAAGTTTACCTCGGGGATCACTTCAGTGGCTCTGCTGGACAGAGGCACAGGGAACTAATCTAAGGGGGTGGCGAAAGCCAACACATTCTGACTAGGGTTATAAATGCCTTCGGGCAGATAGCCTAGTACCTACATATGAACCTATAAAGAAACTAAAACTAAAACCTGAGACCACCTAGTTACCCCTTGGTATATCCATGCCTGTCTAGACTTTTTAGTAATAGAAAGTACTACCTCTGGATGCCACCAGATTGAGTTGCTTGGTCCTCAACCCCAAAACAGGTCTCCACACGCCTTCCCCTCTAATGTGAGTTGCCTGATCCATTCCCCAAGGAATTTGTGAGTTTTATTTGTAAAGAAGTTAACTAACAACAGAGCATCTCCCAACTTCCCATCTAAAGCGTGTACTATATCATTCAACTGGAAAGCAGGATATATCAATGCACCCTACAACTAAAGGGTGTGTACCATTTAGGCTGGAAATCTTCTCTTCCCCTTACCACCTAAGATAGCCTCATCCAAATTGCTCTGAATAATATATAAGCATGACTGGTTCAGGGGCAGGGGAATTCTTCTGATCAAATTTAAAATGAGTGGTAAAATCATAACTTGTACAGCTGTAGTTTTCCCAAACATAGTGTGTAGACTCACCAACTTTGGTAGGAGACTTCTCACTTTATCAACTAACAACTTACAATTTACTTCTGTTGTGTCACTTAGGGAGTATGTCACCGTTAAACCCAAATAGATAGTGTCCAGCATCACTGGTATAGAAAAGTGATCTAGGACTTTAGTCACCACTTTACTCTTTAGTATAGTCTACTTTGCAGATTTACACTGCAGATCAAATACCCTGCCAAAAGGTAGAAAACATGTCTAACAACTCACCCAATATAGCCAGTAAGTTCTTACCTAGAAGCTTGCGGTCATCTGGAAATGTGAGAAGAATATTGGTTGAAGCAGCTTTACTGGTTTGAACATCAAACACACATCTCACTGTAGAAGGAAATTCTTCTGTAACCAGTAAAAATAATGCTGGTGAGAGTGGACCCCCCATTAATAGCACCAGGATTAGACACACTTCTATTAATCAAGACTGTAAAGAAGGGGAGTATATAACCTTTCAACACAACTTTTGAACTGGACCCCACGCTTTCTGTGTTGGAGAACCTGAAACAGAACATCCCATACTACAAAATCAAAATATTTCTTATTATCAGACAATATTATACCTGCAGCACTCTGCTTCTCTTTTCATAAAAATGTAAGAACACAATAAGCGCCCACCCATTATTAATTAATACACAAAATAACTTGAAATGTGACTTCTGCACTGCATATAATGGCAAACTGGGTTCAGTACTAAAGTCTGTGCACTATGCTTTCGAATAGGCTTGTCAGTAATTACATGAAGGATGTATATTGACAGAATGGTACACAGTGTCATGACCTGTGCAGGATACATTTAAATAGTGCTGTCTTCCTTTACATAGTGGTGTCTTCTTTTACACAAAGGGGTACACGAAGGGAAGGGTACACAGAATTACATGCTGTGTGCCCTGCAGGTATAAGAGCACATGTACCAGTTATGGTGGGGGGGTTGCATTTTATGATAGAGGTACACAGTGTAAAACACCGTTTGTATTAATTACATAGAGTACAGGCAGCACACACCCATGCCATTGGAGATTGGGGGATGGGTTTAGTGCATATGCAACAAAACATGTATATGCACACATTTTATGTGTGTGTGTCTGTGTACCAGTGTGCTGTAGAAATCTTTCATATTTCAAGACTCATTAGTATGAGGCTCAAAATAGCAGAAATGAATGACAAAACATGGTGGACTTGGGTATACTGAGTCTCAGATTGCTCTTTTTCAGAATATTCCCCTTTCTCTGAAGTATGGTAATCTTGGAGTTGATATATTCAGGATGGGGGAGGGGGGCATGGAAGAATTCCAGGGCTCAAATCTGTGAGTCTTGAAATTACACTAGGAATATGTGTGCTACACTGCGGAGGTCCAAGGAGACACCTCTGCACAGCACAGACTGAAGTAACTTGAAGAGTACTGAGGAGCTGGCAGTGTATTTCAGAAAACACTCTACTTGCATTAGCCTCATTTACAGCTCATTAGGACATCATACTCAGTGACTCATGTTTACACATTCCTATTTGGCTGTAGTTCAGTATAACTCACACATAGTTTTCATTACATACATAGATGAGCTGTGCCATGGCTGCAGGAGATGATATCTAGCAGGCTATAGCTATACTTCCATGCAGCATGGTCTTCCAAGCTGCTTTTATGTTTCCATTGCTCTTACTTGGATTTTGTGAGCCATTGGTATAATTAAAGTATTTTTTTACACTTTTCTCCAATAATGTGACCATGCTATATAAAAGTGTAGACCTCAATAAATGTGTTGCTGGACATCTAGTTGTATGTTCAGTGGCCACTTAAGCGAAGGCTGTTTGGTCAGCATCAGGTGAGTGAGTCAACTTAGCACTGTAAGTGGGTATAAAGGTTTGAGGGCCTGAAAGCATGCTATATTATAGGGGAGGGGTTACAAGGGATCACCTTTTGCATTGCGGGGAATGGGTTGAGGTCGCATGTGCGTGTTACTCGAGTGGAGCTTGACTTGCAAATATGCAGTAGTCCCATCAAGGCGAGGTCTGAGATTGCTTTGTATGCCAGACAGAGGTCACCTCTGAGGAGTGTGTATGAAACTGAGTAGAGGGACAGGGCTTTTAGCCTGTCTGTGTAGGGTAGATGTTTGAAGCCCTGGATTCTTCTGGTGAGGAACATCTGTGGTCTCTCCAGCTGCTGCATGTGCTTTGCAAAGTACATGCTGAAGGGGGCATTGTACTCAATAATTGGCCTTATAAGGGGAACAATACAGGGATGTTATGACCTCCTTGTCCCTGGATGAGATACTCTTACTTATGAGGTGAGCCATGTAGAAAGCTTACCGTACAACGGAAGCAACATGGTGGTCAAAAGTCAAGTTGCTATCAACCTGGGTGCCCAAATCCCTCACACCTGATTCGTGCTTAGGACGTTGTTATTAATGTGATAATATGTGGGGATGTCACTCTCCCCAAAGGGGATGATGATGCATTTTTTGGCATTCAGCTTGAGGCCGTATTTCTGGCACCAGTTATTTGTCAGGGTGAGACCCTCTTGGAGGACATCCACATCACTTGGAGAATTGATGACTTGGCCCAGCTTGCAGTCGTCTAAAAATTTGGTCAGCCATAGCCCGCTTGTTTTGGCCTGCACCTCAGAGAAGTACATCCCGAATAACAGAGGCCCGAAGACCGATCCCTGAGGTACTCTGCTCGTTACGGGTCTACTGCTTGAGGTGGCTTCCCCTATTTTGATTAGGTGGGTTGTATCAGTGAGCCAGTTTGGTACCCATCTGTTAACATATAAATTGATGTTGAGAGAGTTTATCTATTATGACTGAATGGGGAATAGTGTCGTAGGTTTTGGCCAGGTCAAGGTAGGCAGTGTGTACCATGTTCCCTCGTCCATTGCTTTGGTGACTGTCTCAAAGAAGTCGACCAGATTTAACAGACATGACCTCCCCTTGACAAAGCTAAACTGTGTGGGGCTGAGTGTTTGGAGGTTGCTAGTGTCCCTATTAATGAGGTCCATGATGATCTGTTCCATGGCCTTGCAGATCAGGCTAGTTAGGCTGATGGGTTTATAATTTCCCGGATTGGTGGATGCTCCACCTTTGTGTAAAGGATGACAGTGTTTGCCCTCCACTTGGCTGGGACAAAGCCGGTACTCAGGGTTTGGTTGAACAGGGTGCCTAATGGTGCTGCAATTTCATGTAGGATGCAGCCTGGGATGTTATCGACTCCCATGAAGGCTGTATTTTTTGCCTCTGAGAGGGCAGTGATGACATGTTCCCTAGAGATAAGGGGAGGGGGGCAGGTACTGGAGATGTCCTGATGTACTGTTGGCATCTGAAATCTATAAAGTTACAGAACTGGATTCCATTCTCTTGGTCTCTGTTTAAACAGTGAATGAGTCAGCCTGTGCCAGTCACAATTTTATTGCATTTACCTGGATTGTGCAAGTTAGTGGTGCACTTCCAGTGTTTTTTTTTTTTTTTTTTTACTTTTTCCCACTGTAGTTTGACCAAGGAGTTTGGTATGTATACACACACACACACACATATACTTGTATCTCTCTCTGTATATATACATATATATATATATATATATATATATATATATATATATATATATATATATATAATCTATCTACATATAAATTAAGATTGGGAATGCTGACTCAGGAAAGTCCAGTGCAACTCAAACATTTTGCACATCTGATATGGACCTACTGAGATTATGTCATGATAAGTAGGGTGTGCTGCAGGTTGCGAAGGCAAGAAAAGTACAACTGAAAGTGAGGATAGAAATAAGCCTGTTGTGTTAGCTGGCATTTCTATTAACTGACTAAGTTTATGAGATGCAAAATTATCTATAGCCTGCCTACACTTATGAGCTCTGTGATTCTGTCACCCTTGAAAAAATCACAGTTCAACCTAGTGGACGTTAATGTGGGTTAGTTACAGCCAGTGGTAGGCAGCAGTTTCCTGTAGGTACATTAAACAAATGAAACGCACAGTTCTGCCAGGTTTAAGCAGGATGTTACAATTTAGTTTTTACTTGCTGCATCGACTAACTGCATCATGATTACTGTTATTACCGTATGGGTGTGTACACTGCAGTCATGCAGTCCAAACCATATCACTGGACTGTAATCGCTGTATGCAGTCATCTGGTTTTTATCACCTAGATGCTGGGCTACAGAATCCAGACACATCCCCCACTAGAAGGAGGATGTTTTGCAGGATCTTTCTGAAACATTTTACTGCAGTGGCATTCCATTGGCTGTCCTGTTTCCAGCAGAAGGGGACAGTTTAATGGCTCACAGCTTCCCTTAACCTGCTTGTATTTTAAGTGGCTGGATCAGTAGTCAGCAGTGCAGTACGGCTAGGTTCCATCTGTGCAAGCAAGAAGCCATTTTCTAGGTTACGCAAGGCATAGTCCCAATTTATAGCAAGTAAATGCTAACGTATTATGGTCTGTTGGATTGCTATCCTGCATTCAGCTGAAGAATGGGATATAAAACAGCAGAATAATGAAACAGGCAATTTATACCTTTTGTTTAGGTATAAGAAATGATGTACCTCTCTCTATTTTACTTAATGGAAGTATTCATATACTAAACAAACTCCCTCATCTCTGTTTTAGATATGTGTATTTATTTTGCCTTGTTTTATATGGCTCACATAGAAAATATATCCAACACATTTTCACAAATCTGCAAGCACATTGGTTGTATAGTATCTATTTTTTTTAAATTACAAGTGATATTCCTAAAAAGTATTTATGAAGATTTGCCCAGAGAAAGTATAACATGATAAAAGCAGTGTATGCAGTACCTGGAAGCATCTCATGCTGTTGTTTTTTCACCTGATTACCTGTTTGCCTTTATAAATATGAAATGTTTCAACATACTGTAGCTTTACGTAACTGTCTGCATCTGGAAAGATCGCCTTGAAGTGGCACTGTGACCTTTGGGAAATGATTCTAACTGTACAGTTAAAGAACATTTTCCCAATCACAGATATACTAAAATTAACTGAAGACATACCTTGCTTACTGCCTAAAAAGCAGGCAGCTCTATCATTGTTAGTTTGATTTTTGCACAAAGAAAGCAATCTTAGATTGTACAAAGATACTGGTGCCGTTCTGTGTAAATTAACACAACATACAGGCAGGTAATGCATTTGGAGTTTCATTGGGCGGTACATCCCTAAAGACAGGACTTGCATTTAATACATATTTATATATGATTTTGTTGCTCAAGTAGACACACTCAGACAGCTGTACATCCTTCTCTTTCGTGGTTGCCTTGGGAGAATCCAAAGAAGTCTTAATTTCCCTTTACTCATATCTTGTAAATCCCATTAATGAATGTAATGCACATTTGGCAGGTATTTATCTAAACATATAACACAGCCAGAGACCTCAGAGATTCATAGCTAAAAAGGTAAGTGTCCTCAGAAATCTTAGTTAGAAGAGACTGGCAGCCCTTTCCCTGTATTCGGTCTCCTATCGACTCCTCTGTGGATATCTATGTTTAGCCTTTCATGCCATGTAAGATCCAGGCCTACTTGATGTCCTATTCCTTTGCAGAACTAGTGGCACATAAACTACTCCACTCAGCAGAGAAATAAGACAAGCTGACATAATAACCTTTGTTACAAATTTCCACTACATATCAAGCAAAGTAAAACCCTTGCTACCTTCGAGGTAAACCAAGACAATTGGATGGGTAGAATTAGATTTTTCCTGATCTGTCTTGTCTTGACCCCCCCCCCCCCCACCTTGAGGCTGGAGGAAATAAATAGGGTTTTTGGCTAGGCTTGAAATGGTCTGCAGACCCATTGTCTAGTATTTACCTATTAACCTATGACCAAACAATCACTTCTAAGTTTTGTGTTCTGAACTTGTGTGATAAGAGGAGATGTAGTGAAGCCAAGAGCCTTGCTGTGTGTTATTGGCCAGTTGAACAACATTCAGAACATCGAACCTGAAAGATTGCAGGTGACCTAAAATGGAGGCTAAATCTGGAGAAGAGCTAGACACTGAGTATTGCATTCTCCTTATTTTCTCTCTCTTTTTAATATGTGGGATCTTGGAGTGGATATATCTGGGCTATGGGAATGACCTCCCATGTCAGTTGGGGCAGTGGAGCTTACCCCATGCAAAAAATGTGTATTTTTCATCCATGGGAGTGTTGTTGCTTTAACTAGTGATCTCCAAAGATTTGATGTGTTCAGTGTTTGTGTAACCAAGTTTCAATTAAATGAGACCTGATTATTTATTCTGGACCCAGTGGAAACATTTTTTTTTACATTCTAAGGCTTAGTAAAATTTGTGTGGTGGTACTAGCCAACAAAACTCTCCCCCAAAGTCACTGTGGTCTTGTGCTTATGGAATCTCAACAGAGATTGTGCTTCCCACATTTTTGACAAAGGCATAACTTTTCACACTTTAGTTTTTGCAGCAATTTATTATACTTATTAACGGCTGGGTTTACTCTACTTGACAGAATGGTGCCATATCCCGGTGACAAGATAAGTCTGTCTTTTGTTCTGTTTTGCTGTTAGTGCAATGGATTAAGGTGATGAGTTGTTCACAAGATGCTTTGTGTAGTCTAGAGTTGAATCCCACAAACTCCATTTGCCTACAGTGTGACTCTGAGCAAGTCAATTAACCAGACAGTGCCACTGGGCTAATTCAGAAAAGGCCCATTTGGTTCAGTGCTCCAGCCTGGTTATAAATAAGTAATCTTAGTTATTGCAACCATTATAAACAACCAACCTGGGTTAGCACAGCTTTGATAAATTTGCCTAATGCCACACAGAATAGCTAGGTTTACTATCAGCTCTTATTTTAGAGTCAAACACTGCAAACCTACTTGAACCAAACTGGTATAATCTACACTACAGACTGTGTCACTTTGGGAGTCTATTTCAATTGGTTGATAAATGACACTGTTGAACCTCACATGGTCAGGATCACATGATCAACAATGCAGTTTAGCAACTGTTTTGACTGAGATCACGGTACAGTGGGGATTGGGGAATGTACCCTTTTCTCCACTCTGTTACAATCTCGGAATTGATATATATAATTAGCCGAGGGTGTGGGGGGTGCAGGGGTGCTTGCCCCCCCTGCAAAAACATTTTTTCGTGTTGTTTTCATTGATCTACAAACTGCATTGTTAATCATGTGGTCTTGACCTTGTGCGTTTCACCAATGTCATTCATCAATCAATTGAAATAGATCTGTTTCTGAGTATACATTGTTAGTCATGAAGTCTTTTGACGTAGATAATGCCCATCCCTTTCAAATATGTTAGCTTGGCATATTCCTGCTTGTGTTCTCTGGTCAACACTTGTAAGTAGAATAATTTCTGGACCTGTAATGGGTAAGGTGATTCAGCTTTCAGACAGTATGTTTCTTTCCTATACAAGTTTTTCCCCAGTAATGTTTAAAGCTCATCACCTCCCCCATTTCTTGGAAAAAAACATGATGGTTATGCAATGTATTTCTAAAACATATTGCAAACTACTACAGCTAATTCAACCTTCTCCTCTAGCCATCTACCCACTACTAGACCAAAAACCGGCCTACTAATGCTGAGCTTAAATATTCCAAGTATTAACAATAAGGTACACTCACTTCATGCACTACTATCCACCTACTCCCCTGATACATTATGTCTGACTGAAACCTGACTGAAGCCCACTACAGCAGACAATGAGTTCCTTCCTACTGGATACAATGTACTATGCCATGACGCAGTGTCTAAAAAGGGAGGAGGGGTAGCATTACTCTATAAGTATACCCTAAATATTGCCACTATTAATCCACAAATCCCTTCCTTCAATAACTCTGAATTCCTCCTATCTAAACTCAAACTTAGCGACAAAAAGTCAGTCAATATTATCACATGCTATATACCACCAGGTAACAACAACTCTACCCTAGAAGCCTTCCTACAGTGGACAAGTCAAAACCTGCCCCAGGAAACTATCGTCTTCAGTGACTTTAATACAGATTGGAACACATGTTCAACTACCCCACAAACCATATCCACCTGTACAGTTTCTCACGAGTAATCCAGTCAAGCACTAAATTAGGAAATACAAAAATCAAAGAGAGCCTCCTAGACTGGATCTTAATAAATAAGACCAACACCTCTTACCAAGCAGGCGTTCTCCTGGACTCCATTAGCGACCATCAACCCACCTTCCTATTAAAATTCAAAACCCAGGCCAACCCTATCCAATATTACAAACAACCTTCTTCTTCTTAAGGAACTCAGAGTGTAAAACAACTAGTAAACAAAAAGGCGCTAAGGTAACATAACAGATAACCTCACAAAACCTTTATTAATCCACAATTTGATGAATGAAGAAATAAAAAAAAACAGCAACTTGAACTGACTCGTTCAAGTTGCTGTTTTTTTTTTTATTTCTTCATTCATCAAACCTTCTTCTTCTTCTTTCAGCTGCTCCTGTTAGGGGACACTACAGCGGATCATCTGTTTCCATTTTTTCCTGTCCTCTGCATCTTTCTGTGTCACACCACCCACCTGCATGCCTCTCTCACCACATCCATAAACCTTAACTTAGGCCTACCTCTTTTCCTCTTACCCAGCAGCAGCTTCATCCTTAGCATCCTTTTCCCGATATACCGAGCATCCCTTCTCAGCACATGTCCAAACGAACGTAATCTTGCCTCTCTTGCTTTGTCTGCAAACTTTCCAACCTGGGCTGATCCTCTAATATGCTTATTCCTAATCCTGTCCACCCTTGTCACACCCAGTGCAAATCTTAACATCTTTAACTCTGCCACATCCAGCTCTGACTCTTGCCTTTTTGTCAGTGCCAATGTCTCCAACCCATATAACATAGCTGGTCTCAGTACCCTCTTGTAGACCTTCCCTTTCACTCATATTACAAACAACACAAAACACAAAAAACTTTGACCCCAACAAATTCAAACTCGAGCTAAAGCACCACAACTGGAACATACTAATAGTACTACCACTAGAAGAAGCTGTAACCCATTTCAGTAACACTTTCCTAGAAATCATAAATGCCCACGCTCCAGCCCGGACCACTAAACTCAAAATGAAAACAGCCCCCTGGCTTACCAGAGAGACTAAAATAGAATATCAGAAAGGAACTAAGCCTGGTATCACTGGAGAGTCACAAAATCCCCAAGCAGCTAAGGAACAATTCTAAAAACATAGAAATAAGACAAAAAAAGCAGTTCTCCTAGATAAAAAGAATAATTTCCTACAGCTACAAAACAAACATCAAAACAACCCCAAGAAATTTTGGGCAGGAATAAATAAACTACACCCTGGCAGACCCTCCACTCCACCTCCAACCTCCACTAATGAAATCACAAATATACCAGGCACGTTTAACAAGTACTTCATAGAAACTGCTTCTAATCTTGTTCAAAAACAACCCATGTCCACCACCACTAATTACCCAGAACCTGTAGATAGACCCAAAACAACCTTCCAATTTCAACCCATCTCTACGAGCTATGTCAAGAGGTTGCTATTCACACTTAGACCTACTACACTAGCAGCTGATGGGATACCTGCTAAATACCTTAAGTTGGCTACCAATGAACTTGCCTTCCCTATAACCATCCTTCTAAACAGATCTATCTCAGAAACCTCAATTCCATCCATCTGGAAGACTTCCCATGTTATCTCCCTCCATAAAGGTGGTACCTCCAATGACATCATCAACTATCGCCCCATAGCCATCCTGCCTGCACTAGCTAAAATACCTGAGAAATGTATACATCACCAACTTATGCCATACCTGCTTAACAACCAACCTCTCTCTCCTACCCAACATGGATTTTGGCCTTCTCATAGCACAACCACCGCCCTACTCTCTTTCACAAACCTCATCAACCAAAACAAACACACAGGCAATCTAACTTCTGCCATATTCTTGGACCTATCAAAGGCCTTTGATATGGTCAACCATCTTAAACTAGTACAAGCCCTTACTGACCTTGGCCTTAGTAACCAAGCATTAGCTTGGTTTCAGAACTATCTACAAGGAAGACAACAAGCAGTTCGGTGGGACAACAACTTGGATCCACGCTGCTACCCATCACCACAGAAGTCCCACAAGGTTCCATTTTAGGTCCCCTCTTATTCTCCATTTTCATGAATAACCCCCACAGCATCTGTCAAGCCGCAACAGTTATACAATATACTGTTGACTCAACAGTTGTCTGTTCAGCCAGTGATCCTCAGAAACTCCTCTCTGTAATCCAAAAAGCCTTCCATCCCACTGAAAACTGGTTTATTAACAAAAACCTAATACTAAATCCCAAGAAAAACAAACTGTTGCTATTTACACCTAACAAACCTACCACAATACCCAGCTCATTTAATACAGTGTCCAGGATGGGACTGTCATCTCCCCTGACACTCACACTAAATTGCTAGGAGTGACCATTGATAATAACCTCAAATATGGTCAGCATGTAAATCAAACCATTAAAAATATCCACAAAAAAACTGGGCAGTTTAAATAAAAATAAACCATTTCTAACACAACCTGCTAGGATAACACTTGCTCAAACTCATCTCCTTTCCACACTGTGTTATGCCTCACCCATTCTCACCAACTTACCCAAACAATTGTCAAACTCAACACCTGTTACAATCAAATTGCAAAATTTGCTACTGGTGCCCCCTATCAAGCCCACCACTGCCATTCCCTAAAACAACCTGGCTGGCTTGAATTCCCATCTCCTAAACTATCATCAACTTTCCTTCGCCCACAATCTCCTACTACTCCCAGACAAGACTCCAGCTCTAGCCAGTCTACTAGAACTACAAGATAAAACTAGACAACTTCGCTCTAGCGACAAAAAATTTATCAAGGTCACCAAGACCAACAACACATCAGTGGACTCCCCTCTTCCCTAACTACATGTGCAAAATGTGGAGCACCCTATCTATTGCTATTACCTCAGCAGGCTCAAAGGTTACATTTAAAAGACTCCTGAAAGAACACCTAAAGCACACATAGATATGCACGTCCCCCCCCCCACTCTCTCCCCTTACACTTGCCCTCTGATTTCAGCTTCATTACTAAAAGAATGCAACTACTCTAGCTTCCTTCCTGTTCCACCTCTAATTCTAACCCCTTACCCATATGCCACAGCTAGGACACACTTATCTGTCCACTAAACTTTACTTTTCTCTTTACAGCTCTACTCTTACTTTATACTTAAGCTACATACACCTCCTACTTTTCTTACTTAACCTTTTATCCAATTTCCCATCTCTGTCTCTTCTTCTGCTACTGTACTCCCTACAATGTCTAATCTTTGCTCTCTCTGTTGCTATACTCCCTACTGTGGCTAACCTGCTTACAACTCAACTGTATAAAGCAAAAAATGCAACCCCTACTAACAGTGTTCACCATTATGTAATGCCTCAACCTAAAACTGTAAACGATGTGTTCAGTCTCTGTAAATACATTAAATCGTAAGCTTCAATGCTATGTTACTAGTCAGTGTTAAGTTTGGTACTATCTATGTAAATTTGAATGCTTCTTTATACACCTTATATTTTGCTTAAAATTTAACTGCGGAGCTTTTCTCCCCGGGCCTCCGCTGAAAATGGACATGCATCCAGTCGGTCTTTCCCGGTCAACAAATGTAAAATAAATAAATAAGTAAAATGAAATGCACCCAACCAGGGTCCAATGACAAGGAAAAGCACACAAAATTTCGGACCACTGCTCACGGACAATTGTTCGTAGATAGAATCCTTTATTTGAACTAAGCGCTTTCACCATAAACATATGGCTTCATCAGTTGTCCGTGAGCAGTGGTCTGAAATTTTGTGCGCTTTTCCTTGTAAATAAATAAATAAATAGTAGCATCACATCATGACTTTTTTTTTCACTTATACTTTCTGTTACAAAATATAAACCAAAAGTACAAATTTTTCCTATGTCATTCATCGCTTGTACAAAAAGTCTGTCCTCATGTTTCTGAACTTTCTAGCCTTACATTTATATTTAACAATGTTTAGCACTATAAAACCTTAAGATTTGGAACTGGTTTCTCCTCTTACAGATCAATCTGTAACCTGAAATTGTTTCTCTGACCTTGGAGTCTACCCTTTCATTTTGCATTTACCTATACCATATACCATCGCACAGGCTTTCACCTTACCATCCCAGCGTGTAACAGTCCTTTTTACCAGTACCTCTTTATACCTCCTTCAGCCTCTTCAACTTACAGTTTCAGAACTTACTGGTTGTGTCATATTATCATCTTATTCCTCTTTATTTCTGTCTTCCATTTCTTATCTCAGTAAATTACATCCATAGGTGGTGGTGGTGTTTCCATATTTATAAAGGATGCGCACACATACTGACTGGTAGCCCAGCATAACGCATCAGAGATACTTCAGGTGCAGCTAACAGTGGGTAAGACAGAGATTCAGGTCATAACCTGCTATAGGTCCCCAACCATGCCCCATAACTCGCACTCCACATTCCTAAGCACCCTGGAGAATATTAAGGTCCAACCTAACACTCTCATACTGGGTGACTTCAACTACCCCTCCATTAACTGGGAAAACTACTCATGTACCAATACACTTGCCCAACGTTTCCTGGTATTCATTAATTCCAATGCCCTGGACCAATTTGTTCTTACCCCCACTAGAGGTAGCAACATCCTTGACCTGGTCATTACTAACATAGGTGACCGTTTCTCTACACCAATAGTCAACTACTCCCTGGTTAGATCCAACCACAAACTAATCACCTCACTGCAAAGATAACCACCATGAAAAACTTCTCCAAAGCTAACTTTGGGCTCATAAAAACAGAGGTGGCTAATTTCACAGCACTCATGCAAATGGAAAATAGTTGCATAACCACCGAATCATAGACCAATGCACTGTACAAACACATACATAAATGCATGGATCTCGCCATACCCAATAGTACCAAGATGCTCTCCTCCAAAAAAGGAAGCCAATCTGCTGGTCCCCTGCCATAAACAAACTCTACAACAGAAAGAGGAAACTCATGCAGAATAAGGTGCAGTCCCAAGACTGGAAAAACTCCCTTACCAGCCTCAACAAAAAGTTGAGATCCCTCATCAAATCCTCTAAAGCTAGCAATGAAAACAGGATTGCAGCAGATAGTTAAGACAACCACAGGCCTTCTACAGTTATGTAAAGAATCTCCATGGCAATACCCAGATTTG
Organism: Protopterus annectens; assembly: GCF_019279795.1. Lineage (NCBI taxonomy): Eukaryota > Metazoa > Chordata > Ceratodontiformes > Protopteridae > Protopterus > Protopterus annectens. Next base: position 659,611,605 of record NC_056750.1, read on the forward strand.
CTCTGAGCTACTGCACAATGGTACCTCCTATACCGAGCCAACAGATATTGCCAATATACTGGCGGACAGATTCAATGCCAACTTTACCCCCCCAAAAGGACCACTCACAATAGCAGTAGATTGCCAGGCACCCATTATTACTGCTGCACAGGTTAAAACAGCACTGTTCAAGGCCAAGAATACATATCCCTGGCTGTGTTCTACATGAACTACAAAGTGAACTGGCACCTCACCTGTGTGCCCTGTTCAATCACAGCCTCACCTCAGGCTTTGTCCCTACTGAACTGCACACCACTACAGTCGTCCCTCTCCACAAAGAAGGAGTGCTTACAGACCCTGAGAACTATCACCCCATTAGCCTGATGAGTCTGATATGCAAAGCTATGGAATACATCGTCATGGACCTAATAAACAAGGATATAGGGAATCTCCAAACTCTGGATCCCACACAGTTTGGTTTTGTGAAGGGAAGATCATGCCTGCTCAACTTGGTTGACATCTTTGAGTCAGTCACCAGAGCTATGGATGAAGGGAAGGTGGTTCATACAGCCTACCTTGATCTGGCCAAGGCCTTTGATACCATTCCCCACTCAGGAATCATAGAAAAACTCACTAAGCTAGGCATCAACACATATATCACTAGGTGGGTTGCAAACTGGCTCACAGACAGAACCTACAGTGTGAAAATAGCTGACTCCAAGTCACACTGCCGACCAGTCACAAGTGGAGTCCCACAGAGTTCGGTCCTGGGTACTCTCCTGTTTGGTATCTACTTCTCTGAAGTCCAGGTCAACACAAAGGGACTCTAGCTGACAAAGTTCACAGACAATTGCAAGTTGGAAGCTATTATTAACTCCCCAAGCGATGTTGATATCCTACAAAAAGGCCTCACTGAGACCAACGACTGGTGTCAGAACCATGGCCTTAAACTCTGTGCCAAAAAATGTGTCATCATCCCCTTTGGGGAAAAAACCTGGTTTCCATGAATTACCACATTGATGGTAGTCCACTGAACACAGAAGGCATTATAAGAGATGCCCAACATTAGTTCCCAGTGTCTCTATCAAGCAGAGCCACTGGAGTGATCCCCAGGGTGAACTTTCTATTTCCTATCCACTCATCAAGATTTCTCTTGAAGAGGGCCAGTGAGGTGCTCTGCTTGACATGTATGGGAAGTCTATGCCAGAGCATGGGCAGTCTCTGGGTTATGAACCTGTCCCTCCAGCATGTTCTGTTGATTGAGGTAATGAGGTTGAGGTCTCTGGAGTGTGTGGTGTGGAGAGATTCGGATTTCTATAGATGTAGCATTTCTAACAGAGCTGGGTCAGACATGGCTTTGTAAGTGAATAGGCAATATGAGACAGAGATTAGATGGAATTATTTAAGTCTGTCCATGTAGGACTTGTGTTTAAGGACTAGGATCCTCTTCCAACATTTGGGAATACTTATCCTGTTCTGTTAAACAAATGGCAGGAACTCAGTTTAAAGATCAGTGCAGATTATCTGTCATTAATGAATTAATTTTTTGTAGATGTTGAAAGAGATCTACAAAATGAGACTGTTTCATTGGAAGATAGTATTGTAAATATGGTATGTTTTAAAGATCAGTCTCGTCTTTATAATGATATGCTTGAACGTTTCTGTGTTTATGAGCAACATTTAGAGCAGACTAAGAACCGTAAGCTTGCCAGAGATCTTAATGATTTTCAAAATGGTAACATCTTTTCATGGCCATTATGTCAAATAAAAAGTGACTGGTAAATCTATGTATGAACTCGATGATATAAGCGTACCTAATACCCCTGCTCCTATTCCAAATGCTGCTAATTTAAATGCTACTAGCAGCAGTTATGATAGAACTTCCCACCTCATTTTGTATTTTAATGAGATTAATTAACAGTCAAATTTGTTACAACACACATACACTGTTTCAATGACCGGCATGAATCAGGAGGAGGGATCTCCCAATGTAATAACTGCAATAAAGCCAAATCTACCAGAGAAGGTGGAGTTAAGAAGGTGAGACCTATCACGAGGAAGGGGCAGGGACAGGAAAGGAGAAGGAGACGTAAGACTCACGGCACAATGGACCGCAAACATGCAGCCAGTCTATAGTGGAGAGGTGAATCATGTTCCAGAGATTGTAAATTTATCTAGGTTGACTTTAAACAAAGCAGATCTTTCACTTTTAAGAAAAGGGCATCAATTTATGCCATATACTGATGGTATATTAGATTTGAAATTGTTCATTAGGACTCTAAATTTGACATTCAGGATACTGACAATGAAGCACAGAGATATAAATGTCCGAACACTTTTGTTCGTGTAAGTCTTCCTGTTATAAATGCATTTTATAATGTCTGTGAACAACATATATATAATTTATTTGAACATTCTAATATGGTTAAGAGGCACAATTTGTCTAAAGATGAATTTGATTCTATGATAGATTTACAGAGGAAAACAGATATAGTCATTAAACAAGCAGACAGAGGGGGTGCTATTGTTATCCTGAATTTGGAGGACTATAGGATCTCTTTACTTGAGTTTTTAAATGATGTAAATAGGTTTAAGGATATTAGTATGCATAATGTTAATGATATTATTTATAAAGTAATGCATTTTATTTATGATCTGCAACTTCAGAATGATATTCCGTGTGAGCTATGTCATTTTTTGTATGTTGCACAACCGATTATACATGTGCTATATAGGTTGGCAAAAATTCACAGAGATAAGTACCACCCCCATGAGACCCATAGTTTTGGGTCAAGGATGGGTAACTGAGCCTATCACACTCTATTTAGAAGAAGTATTTCACCATGATTCAGTTACGATTCATGAATCATGATGTTTAATTCTATACTGAAGGTGCAGGATATGGATGTTTTGTTCCTTTCTCTCTATGAAGGTGGATCTACAGAACTTGCATGCTTGTGCTTGGTTTAGTTAGCCGGCTTGATAAACTTTTTTTTTCTTACAGTTATTTAATTTAACTGGTTAGTGATGATATGTGAGTTATGTAGTTTACTGTGAACTACATTCAGTGAAAATCCAATTAACTGCTTAGTTTGTCAATTAATGCTCTTGTTTTTGTCTTTCCTTTTCTAATCCTGTTGTTATGTAATTCTGTGTGTAATGCAAATTTAGTAAACCCAGTTAGATATCTAGATAGGTAAAAAATGTATTTACATTTACTCAGAGCTATTCTGTTTGTTGACGCATGTATTTAGCCTGTAATTTTTTCCTGTTATAATTACCCCCTTTGTTAACCTCCCTTTATAGCAGTATGCTCAGTTAGAGCTTATCTAAGTTGACTGTCCCTTCTCCAGACAGGAGACCAAAACATATTATTATGATATTATGGTACTTACTGCTATGCCAGTTATAAATAGAACCTGTGTTACTATCTGCTGTAATGGTTATTAATAGCTCTGGTTATAAACTGTGTTGGTTTCCATTACTTAGTAACTTTTATTGTCTATATTACTCCAACCTCACTTGCCTATTTACATGGAAATTTTCAAAGTCAGTAATTTTAAAAATGCTGTATGTATTATGTTCTTATGCTGGTATTGTTTTATTATCTCCTTTAACTCCTAACTCGAATGTCACTTTGCCTTTAAATGTCCATTCTATTTACATATGTTTTTCAATATTCCTTAATATTTTTTGGGAGTGGCATGTTGGTGTAGTTGTCCATTGTTTGTTGGCGCTTGGACTACTGGTGTTAGTTTTTATGTCTCCCTGCTCTGTTCTTGTATTATTCTTCATAAGGGAAAATATTGAAAAATAGATCACTCGTATCTATTTAGTACTTATTCAAAATGACTCAGGGAGACTGGTGGTTAGGCACGGGGTTTATGGTAAGGAGCATGGATGCCAGAATATGATTTACTAACACATTACACTTTCTATTATATATAAAAAGTGTGTTTACGAATTGGACCGTCCCTAGTAGGGCTTTTTTCTTAGTTTATCCTAGCATATATCTACGTTTTGAATCTAAATTATGATGATTAGTGTGAATTCCTGGAATGTAAATGGCCTTCAAGAAATTAATAAAAAGAAACTAGTTATGCACCTGATTTTTCAGGATAAATCTAACATCGTCTTTCTACAAGAGACCCATATGACAAATGTTCAATGGGATAATATTAAAAAAAGAAATTGGATTAAACTTGTGATATCAGCAGGGAATAGTCTTGCATCAAAAGGCATTGTAATAATAATTAGAAAATCCTTTCCTGGCGAAGTACTAAATACTAAATTTGACCTGAATGGTAGATGGTGTTTATTTTCCTGCTCATACCCTCAGGTAAAATCCCCTTTACTTTTCTTAAACCTATATAGCCCTTGTACAAACCAGCACTTATTCTTCTGTGAAATACATAATCTACTACTTCAGTTTCCTAATCATCTTTTCATTATTGGTGGTGACTGGAATGCACTCATGGACCCCTCGAATGATAGTTCAGATAAAAACAGGAAACAGCCCTCGCAAGTAACTGCATCTATTCAGGATTTGATAAAGAGCTTCAACTTAGTTGACCCTTTTTTAATATTTGACCATGATAGAGTTAAATAAGTTCACGTTTTATTCGGCTTCGCACAAAGTCTGGTCCAGAATTGATTATTTTTTGGTCTTTGATATCTTTTCAAACAAAATTACAAACTTTGCCCTTGAGGCTAGATCTATATCTGACCACTCGAATGTCTCACTTTGTATTAATCCCACTCACCACCTGAATCGCGATGGTAGTAGTCCCACTTGGTCACTAAACAGTAACATTCTTAAAAAAGAAGGTGTTCTGCAGGAAATTAATGATTATCTGAAACAATGTGATGCAGAATCTTGTTTATCCACCATCCCCTTAGATATCCAATGGGCTAAGGCCAAAGCGGTCATCAGAGGAATACGCATACAAAAATAATCTTATTATAAAAAAAATAGAGAAATTGTACATAATAACCTCAACAGTGAGCAAAAGATGACTGATGCACAACTATAAAAGGATTTTTCTCCTGAACTGGAAAAGAAACTACATGAGATACAAAAAAAATGTACTCCTTTCACTTACAAAATCAATCCTTGGTAGAACTCAAACTCCTTCTCAGATATTCGGAATGGGCCCAAACCCCATCCAGAACACTAGCTAGACTCATAAACATCAAAGAGGGACCAAACTATATTAATGAAATAAAATACAAAGGGAAAAACTTATACAGTAATGATGATATTGTTAACTCTTTTGTAAATATCTTCACTGAAACCTATAATCCCAAAAACCAGACCCCAAATGAAATGCACAAAAAATTCCTAAATGAGCTATCTGTTCCAAAATTATCCTCCGCGCAAAACACACTTCTAAACAGCCCCATAACACTGAATGAAATAATGCTAGCTATTAAAAAACTTAAACCAAATAAGGTGCCAGGACCTGATGGTTTTAAAGGAGAATTTTCTAAAACTTTTAGTCGTCACCTTTCTAAAACTCTACTTGCCATGTATAATTATATCATCTCTAAAGAGATTACTGATAAGTATATGAACAATTCGAAAACAATATTCATCCCAAAACCAAACTCTGACAAGTCCAACCCTCTCTGCTATAGGCCCATTGCCCTTATTAACATTGACATCAAAATCTTATCTACCATTTTCGCTAACAGAATTCAGAAAGTTATAGCTACAGTCATTTCTTCTGAACAGTTGGGATTTATAAAACAGAGACAGCTATGTGACAATACTCTTACCTTAAACACATTAATGCTGTTTCTAAAAAGTGATAACCACCTGCGTTATGCACTCACACTAAATGCTACCAAAGCCTTTGATAACGTTGATCTAAACTTTCTTTACCTAACCATGAAATACTTTAACTTTCCCGATCTTATTATCAACACTATTAAAATGCTTTATAACAATGCCTCTACTTCCTTGTATATAAATAAAACTTTATCACGCCCTATTAAAATTACCAATGGCACTAGGCAGGGCTGCCCACTCTCACCTTATCTTTTCAATTTATATCCCAAACCTTTCCTTCTCTGGGTAAAACACAAGACTTATCACCATATCCCAAAAGTCTTTAACATTGATATAAATTATTCTGCATTTGCAGATTTCCTAAACATCTGTTTTGAGCTTCCCAACACCGATCTTCATAAAATCCCGAAATTCTATTAATCTTTTTGCTGAGGCTGCTAATTATAAATTAAACCCTGCAAAATAATCTATGTTTCCATTAAACCCTGCAAATTATTTAGACTATTCCTTCCCCCTGTCTGACATTCCTCTCAAATATACACTCAAATACCTAGGAATAAATTTCGCACACTCTCACCAAAAACTAATAAAAGCAAACCTATATAGAGTCTGGGATCAGATAAATAATGATCTAACCAGATGGAAAAACATCAATCTTTCTTTGCTATCAAAATCCGCTGTCATTAAAATTAATATTTTGCCTAGAATCCTTTTTCATCTTAACTTCATCTTTTTAAATGTTCCGAAAATTTTTTTCAGAAAAATGGAAACCACAATCTCAACATTTTTATGGTTCCCTAAATCAACCAGAATATCATACAGGAAACTAATTACCCCAAAGACCAAAGGCGGTTTAAGTCTCCTGGACTTTAATTTATATTACCACATCATTACTGCTAGCCGTCTAATTCAAATAGCATGCTATGATCCCTCTGCTGAATCTTGGTACCCAACCTGGATCAAAATCTGGTGCAAATATATGTATATATATATATATATATATATATATATATATATATATTCGTTAAAATTCAATCCATATGCTGTCCCTTTTCTAGAACCTGGTGGTGACTACAAGTTCAAGATCTTGCCTACACTAAAGAACAAAATTTGCATCTTTCAAACTCTGATGACTTCCTTAAATTTACACATATGTTCCCATTCTCCAGCCTATTCACCTAAACCCCAACTTAAAAATCAATAATAAAATGATCGATCTAATAAACTTTCCTATTATTAAGAAAGCTGTAGTTTGGCACTTTTATAACTGTAAAAATGTTGCCGAGGTCAAAGCCTTATTTGGTGCTCCTAACAAATATGATCCTATCTTAAGACAAATTAGCTCACTTATAAAACAAAATTCTCTTGCTATAGAGTGAAGGAGCAAGACATTACAGTATCACAATCCATCATTAAATCACTTTCCCTACGGAACAAATGATTTTGAATACCTATAAACTTGTATCAAGCATTAAATATAATCAATCACTTCTATTTTCCAAATATTGGGACGGCATACAAGGAGAAATCTCTATGGAGTCTAAGTGCGAAGCAATCAATAATACCTTGAATCTAACCCCCTTCAAAAACCTAATTTAGTCTCAACTTATGATAAACAACAATTCCTACTATACCCCAGTAGTCTTACTGAAATTTGGATACAATAAAAACCTAACCGGTCTGTTCTGTTCCCTCCCACATGTAGATATACTTAACATCTTTTGGATCTGTAAGAATATTTACAAACTTTGGTGTTCTCTCAGAACTCAGTTGGAAAAAATGGGATACGAAAAAAACACATTTTCTTGGCAAACCATGATTCTAAATATAATTCCTAAATCTCTTAAGGGTATCCATCGCCACATCTGTGTTATGGCCTGCGCTCTTCTCAAATATTTTATAGCCAAGAATTGGGTCAATCCCTCAGCAATAGCTTGGGAAAACTTTACACCAATGGCAATCAAATATATATCTGCCCATAAGTTGCGCAATAATAACAAAAAGAAAAAAGAATGTTTTCAGAATTACTGGTGTAGCCTTTTTGACCTAATCTAAACTAAATAATCTTCCAAAATGTGGGTCACTAACATTACATTCCAGGAAATCCTCCATCTGTATCATATCTGGCCCTATACTCATTAGACATTATCATCACACTAAATTTTGATTTTACAAAGTATTTTGTTATATTATGTTGTTATCCTCTGGCATCCATGGTGTAAATGTGTTGTAAATATGGTATAAATAGTTGTACATGGTGTAAACAGTTGGTTTATATGGATATACCCTCCTTACCGCTTTTCTTTCTTCTTAAGACAGTCATATACTCCTCCTTCCAAGCCATTTTCCATCTGTAAGTCTAGACTCTGACCGTAATAGGTTATTGGGGGTCTTTACTGCTTATATTATTCTCTAAGATGTAAGTTTCCCTGTAAGATAACTGCTGTTTTATAAATGCATAATTTTTGTACTAATTGTTTTTTATATATATATATATATATATATATATATATATATATATATATATATATATATATACCTATACTTTACTGCTTCCTGTAATGGCTTACAGTTTTTCCTTTGTATGTTTGAAAAGTTTGTAAAATTCAATAAAAATATATTTGAAAAAAAAAATAGAAGCAATGAAACCTTTAGTGAAGGATGTTAAACATTTTAGATGAGATACAGATGATTTTTCAGAAATGCTGTACCAATGCTATGAAAATAATACCGAAAGTGATTATATTTTATTATACAATTCCTCCTCTAAAACGTGCACGTTGATTGGCCAGCCCAACCAGCGTGCCCGTTGTAAATCCTCAATATACTAAGGCCCGGACTTTTTCCTATAAAACACTGTCTCTATGTTAAAGAGAGTTTAACATAGCGACACAGAATTAAAAAGCAACGGAGATCTCCTTAAATGTTCGCCATGTTAAACTCCTTTAACATAGCTTAGTGTGTAAAAGCAATGGCGATCTTGCGATCTCCGTTGCTTTTTGTTATCTCGCTATATTAAATGGGTTTAACTTAGCGAGACGGCTTTAAAATAAGCAACGGAGATCTCCGTTGCTTATTTTAAAAACCCATTCATAGCGAAACAGTGCTTTGCTCACAGCTCTGATGTACTGCGTGGCACGCGCAGTACATCAGAACAGAATACCAGACAGCTGCGGAAGGGCAGTAAAGAGGCATTATACAATGCCGTTATTTAAGAAAAGTAATTATTTCATTTCTTAAATAATGTCATTTATAATACACTTCTGGGTGTGGGTAATGCTGGATTTACCCACGGTTAGCTTTGTTTGGTCCCCCACGGGACCAAACCACGCCAACCATGGGTAAATCCAGCATTACCCACACCCAGGCGTGGGTTATTGCTATAGTAACCATGAATGTTAATTTTACTGTTATTCTGAACTCCTGTGGAGTACAGGCAGTTAGAGACCATTTATGTGCTAACACTACCTATACAGGAAGGAAGACTGAGACAATTTGCCTTTTATTGAAAATTGTCTTAACTAGTAATATCTTTTTATTTTAACAGCAAATTTACCATCAAATAGTGGGTGTAGAGATGGGAACATCAGTGGCAAATACTTATGCCAATATAGCCCTGAATCAGTGGGAGAATATGTATATATTTACGTCTTTGGATCATTATAGTAAGAATGCCCTGTTCTACAAATGTTTTGTTGATGACTTTTTTTTTCATTTGAAAAGGGGACAAAATAAACCTACTAGAATATGTCCATTTTTTGGACAGTACAACTGACTTTTGGAAATTTAAATTGAAAAATTCTAAAGTAGAAATGAATTTCTCAGATATAACAATAAAAAAACATAATGATGTACTAATATCTTTAGAAAAGAAGTTCAGGCAGGTAGGTTGCCCCATAGGAGAAGTATGCACCCTAAACATGTATTTAAGTGTATAGTTACTACAGATCCAGAGTTACTTAATCATCACTTGTCTGTAGTACGACAGGAATTTCATACAAGGAGCTTTGAGGAGCCCCTTTTGAATGAGATGTCAGAGTATGTCATTAAAGAAAGGGATAGACATTGTCCATCCCCAGTATCTAAGACTGAGGAATAAACAGAACAATAATGTGAGGTATATGATACGCTATAGCACCAATACTGATGGTGTTACTAGTATAATAAGAAATAATTGGAGCATATTGTGTGCTTTGCTAGAATGAAATAGATTTATAGATATAATCTTAAGCAGAAAATGTGTTATAAAGAAATGAATTATAATAAGGATGAATATAAAGAGGTAAAGAAAAAAGAAACTTTGCCGTGTTATAACTGTTTTCTTTGTAAATATTTATTAGCAGATGCTATTTTTGAACAACGTACAAGTAAAAGATGTTATACATTTAACTGTTTTGCCACACGCAATACTGAAAATATTGTTTGTAAAGGTGTCTGGAGTGGCTGTAGGAGTTTTTATGTGGGGAAGTATAATAGGAAACCAAAGGAAAGAATTTCTGAACATCTTTCAGAGGTAAGAAGAGGAATTATGACCAATTCTTTGGCCAGACATGTAAAAAAGAATAGCGTTTTACATGCATTTATATTTAGGGTTATACAAAAAATTTTCCCAAAGTGGGGCATGGAGGATTGATATCTTGGATCTATATCATGACGCTTGAAATTTAATATCGAACACCTAAAGATGACAAGTATTCATCGAAACACATTTGGACGATTCGATGAATACTTATAGGGCAAATATGCAGTTGGCCAACTACACAGTATTGCCCTTTCCTCCACTGTAGTGCGATCTCGGAGTTGGTATATTTAGTTAGGGGGGTGTGGGGGTGTAGCTCCTCCACATAGGTAGGTTTGTTTTAGGTTTAGTTCATTCCATTGGATTGCGGGACATTTGTTTGCCCTGTAAGTATTCATCGATTTGCAGAAATGCATTTCGATGAGTACTTGTCGATCTGTAGGTGTTCAATATTACGACGTTTCAATGTCGTAATATAGACCTGATGTCTTAAATGAAATGGAAGTTGCAGAATATAAATGGATATTAAGGTTACAGGCTGACAAAAAACAGGCTTGAATACATCTGTCAACCTGAAACCCGTTTTAAAAAGTAAATAAATGAAACCAAAGTAGTATTATGATATTTGTATTTTTTATAAGTGTTTTAGAGAATTAATGGTGAAGTCTTAAGGCTTATTGATTTATAGGTTCATAGATTCATAGGTGTGTAGTAGGCTAATGGCCCTGGGGCCTTTACAAGCCTAGCCATAGGATTACCCTGGCATAGTGCCACCCAACCTTAGTCCCCAGGGCCTCTGTCGAGTAGAGCCACTGGAGTTATCCCTGGGGTGAATTTTCTGTTTCTCATCCACTCATCAAGATTTCACTTGAAGAGGGTCAGCGAGGTGCTCTGCTTAACATGTATGAGAAGTCTATTCCATAGCATGGGCAGTCTCTGTGTTATGAACTTGTCCCTCCAGCATGCACTGTTAATTGTGGTAATGAGGTTGAGGTCTCTAGAGTGTGTGGTGTGGAGGGATTGGGATTTCTTTAGATGTAGCCTTTCTAACAGAGCTGGGTCAGACATGGCTTTGCAAGTCAAGCAGAGATCGCCTCTAAGTAGGCGATATGAGACAGAGAATAGTTGGAGTTTTCTGAATCTGTCCATATAGGACTAGTGTTTAAGACCTAGGATCCTCTTTGTGAGGTACTTTTGTGGCCTCTCAAGTTGTTGCAGGTGTCTAGTGAGGTACATGCCAAATGGGGCATTTTACTCGATGACTGGCCTAATGAGGGAAGAGTAGAGGGAGACAATGACCTCTTTCTTCCTGGATGCAAAACCCTTAGTAATGAGATGTGCCACACTGAAGGACTTTCTGACCACGGTGGCAATGTGATGATCAAAAGAGAGGTTGCTGTCGACCTGTGCTCCCAGATCTCTTACAGTGCCTTCTGTGTTCAGGGGACTACCATCAATGTGGTAATTCATGGGAACCGGGTTTTTCCCAAAGGGGATGACGACACATTTTTTGGCATTGAGCTTAAGGCCATGATTCTGACATCAGTCGTTGGTCTCAGTGAGGCCATTCTGTAGGATGTCAACATCAGTGGGGAGTTAATAATAGCTCCCAACTTGCAATCGTCTGCAAACTTTGCCAGCCAGAGCCCCTTCATGTTGGCCTGGACTTCAGAGAAGTAGGTACCAAACATTAGAGGACCCAGGACAGAACCCTGTGGGACTCCACTCGTGACTAGTCGGCAGTCTGACTTGGAATCATCTACTTTCACACTATGGGTTCTGTCTGGAGCCAGTTTGCAACCCACCTAGTGATATAGGGGTTGATGCCAAGCTTAGTGAGTTTTTCTATGATTCCTGAGTGGGGAATGGTATCAAAAGCATTGGCCAGATCAAGGTAGGCTGTATGAACCACCTTGCCTTCATCCACAACTCTGGTGACTGACTCAAAGAAGTCAACCAAGTTGAGCAGGCATGATCTGCCCTTCACAAAACCAAACTGTGTGGGATCCAGAGTTTGGAGATTCCCTAAATCCTTGTTTATTAGGTCCATGATGATGCATTCCATAGCTTTGCATATCAGACTCATCAGGCTAATGGGGCGATAATTCTCAGGGTCTGTAGTCGCTCCTCCTTTGTGGAGAGGGATGACTGTAGCAGTGTGCCATTCGGTAGGGGCAAAGCCTGAGGTGAGGCTGTGAGTGAACAGGGCACACAGGTGAGGTGCCAGTTCACTCTGTAGTTAATGTAGAACACAGCCAGGGATATTGTCAGGTCCCATAGAAGCTGTATTCTTGGCCTTGGACAGTGCAGTTTTAACCTGTGCAGCAGTAATACTGGGTGCCTGGCCGTCTACTGGTATTGTGATGCTGCTGCTTACGATTTATAAAGGATGAATTGAAAGAAAAGTATTTATGTTTTGTTCGTTCTGCTGCTTTAAGTTTGTAAGCAATATGTTTAAATTTTATGTGGGAATGAATCTCATTGTTTAGTAGAATCATATGTTTTATATAAAATAATGGGCAATGTCCATTTATTTTTATGTGCATTGAGGAAGGGAATTTTATTCCCAAAAGCTTTGTTTGTTATAGTTTATTAAAATATGGTTATACAGAACTTTGGCGTTGAGATCAGTTTTTTTTTGGTTTTACATTTGTTACATCTGGTATCGTTGATCTGATTTACTCATCTTAATGCCAACCTAACCCCAACCCTACACCCCAATCTCAGCAAACCCTTCACATAACACTACCACTACACACAACATCTCAGACACACACGCACATGCGCATGCACACACACACACACACACACACACACACACACACACACACACACACACACACACACACACACACACACACACACATACATACACACACACAGACACACGCACATGCATGCACACACATACACACACACACACACACACACACACACACACACACACACACACACACACATACACACACACACACATGCACATACACACACACAGACACACGCACATGCATGCACACATACACACACACACACACACACACACACAAAACTCAGCTATCACCTAACTTAAAGAACATCCACCACCACTGTTACGAGGAAATGGACAACTTTTATTACAAAACAAAAAAAAACAGTATAAAACATTAAGTGCTTTCTTTAGACCATTTAAAAAACATTAAAAAAACAGTATTAAATACTTAAACCAATTAAGAACATCCAATAATCTGCAAAAAACTATCAATTAACTGTGAATATTAATAAGCCCTATACACTATCTGACCAACCAGCTATAGCTTAACAAAAACAGTCGATCCAGAGCTAAAGAGTTAAAACCTAGCCTATCAATGTCAAGAAATGCCTCTGCCACGATTGGATACATAACTACAATCCAAAATGCTCATTGCCTAAACCCCCAAGAAATCAAATGACAAACTTGTTCCCAAGCTCCAGTCAAAATTAAGAACTGTTTAGAAACAGCTACCCAAAGTCTCACACACTTGATCAACAGGGTAGTCGTATTATACTCACATATATATATAAGTCAATGATGAAATATCCTACTTTCTAGGAAATTTATTGCAAACTTGCCATTGCTGATAATACTAAATTCTGTCATTTAACATAAACAGAGATCACTCGTGCCAGTAGCTCACATCAAACTTGGAAACATGTCTTCTCTTGAGTAGTTGTCCTATTGCTTCAACACCATCATTGGCACCCATGTTATTGAACAAACAGATGAGTACCTTAAATAAGCCGCTCGGCTTACATTAACTCATATTGGCTGAGAATTCAGCAGCCTATCAATTTTGGATGATAATAAATCTAAAGAGAAAAGGTTGAATCTCAACTACTGTCTCCAAACACATTATGTTCCGATGCCAACCAATTAAAACAAAAAACACAAAGTTGGACCAATCAGAGAAACGTCACTGTGATCGGACACACAGCTACAATCCTGCATACCCATTGCTCGTCCTCATCAAATCAAATTCTAGACCTGTTCACTAACTTAACCCCTACCCTAACCCGAAAAGTCACACACATTCAACTCTAACCCTAACCCACACACATTTGCACTTGCACACAACCCCCAGTACTCTGCAAACACACACTTAACTTGCAAAACCTGTCCATTCAGTAATATACATTGTCCAAATTCCAGTCACAAACAAAGACCCTTTGACATTCTGAGCATTCAACAATTTGAATGGCATCTGGTAGTGAATGTAAGTGTATGTAAGGATGTTTCAGAAAGAGAGACAGTTGTAAGATCACATACAAGAGTGGCCAATGTGCAACTCAGGTAGAATTCCTTCTTGTAAAGAAAGGACACTGGGGTAGAATCAGTAATTGTAAAGTCTTCCCCCATTGAAACAGTTGGCCCACAGCATAAACCAGTGTTTGCCACAATCAGCTGTAAGCAGTGATCAGAGAAGGGTCTAAATTTAACAGAGACCAAGTTGAAGACCGGTAAGTTGACTGCAGAGAAAGCACAACAGTTCAAGGAGTTACTCATGGCTGTAGCACCCCAAGAAGAGAAGGAAGTAGGTGGAGTTGAAGAATAATGGCAGTGTCTCAAAACAGCGTGAGGACTACAGAACAGATATCTGGCCGAGCTAAGTATGAAAATAAGGTATATAAGGAAAGCTGGTAGTGGAGTGCAGAAGTCCAGGAAGTCATCAAAAGAAAGAAGGAGTGCAGGAAAAAGTGGGAGACAGAAAAGACAGACCAGGCTGGGAATGAATACTGGTTGGCTAACAAAGAAACTAAGAAAGGAGTCCCATAGCAAAGTACAGGGCATCGGAGGCACAGTACCAACTTCTGGAAAGTGACTCAGTAGGTGGTACAAAGAAACTATATCAGGTTGCAAGGCAAAGGCCAAAGAATAAAGAAGATAGTTAGACACCCTTCATAAGGGATTGTCACACTGCATGAAAGTTCTGTAGAGGGTGATTGATAGATGGATACGCAGAGCAGTAGCAAATAAGATAGCAATGAGCAGTTCGGATTCAGATCAGGATGCAGCAAAACTGGCTTGATGTTTGCAGTGGGACAATTAGTTAAGAAGAAGCTAGAGATGAGGAAAGAGTCCAAGTGGGCCTTCTTAGAAAGTCGAATGGGGCAGTACTGCGGTGGTTCAAAGTTCCAGAAAAACTGGTAGGTGTGCACAAAGGTTCAGCTCTGAGCTTACTGCTGTTCATAATGGTGATGAACTACATTAACAAACAGGTCTTAGGGGACAGATCAACAAAGTTGCTGCATGCTGATGATGTGGCTTAACAGGCAGACACTGATCAAGACCTTCAACAAAGGATAGGGACTGGAATGCAAAACTGAAGGCACTTGGGATGAAACTAAGTACATATAAGATAGTGGTAATGGCAGTAAATTGGGGAAATCAGAAGAAGCTAGGAATTGAGATAGAAGGGAAGGTATTGGAACAGGTTAATAGCTTCAAGAATCTGGGAGGGGTGGTTGAGGAGAAAAGAAGTCTAAATGAAGAGGTCAAAGCTAGACTCAGAGGGGCTACAGCCAACTGGCATAGAGTATCAGGTGTAGTGTGTGACAGAAGAATGCCAAAGAAGCTGGAAAGTAAGGTGTACAAAAAAGTGGTGTGACCAGTACTACTGAATGGTACAATGGTACAGAAACCTGAGCAGTAAAGGCAGAGCAGATGAGGAAGATAGAGTTGATGGAAATGAAGTGCTTGAGAAGGGTGGTAGGGTGCACACTGTGGGACATATGAAGAAATGAGGACATAAGACAGAAGCCAAAGTAGCTTCAGTTGCAGAAGAGATCAGAGAACAAATTACGGTGGTTCAGGCATGTGCAGAAAAGCAGAAGACAATTTGGTAAAGATGATTTAGGACAGACAGAAAGAAGATAAGAGGAAATTAGAGTGTCCAGCAAAGAGATGGATGGATGGATTATGTGAGAGAAAATCTACGACAGTCAGTCATGAGTGTTGAAGAAGGCAGGAGTGTGCCATTGAATTGAGAGAGATGGTGACAGTTAACACTGTACCCTGACTCCATGTGGAAAGTTGGAAAAAGGGGGTTGATGATGATGTAAGGGTGGCTTTCATTTATGCAGTGACCCTAATATGTTCTCCATTTCTCTATCAACTTTCATTCACCAGCCACAAGACGCTATGCTTATTAGTGAATTTAAATATTTTGAAAAATGGATGTCTTCCATTCTGTGAATGGTACCTGGCATAATGGAAATAATTATCTGTTCTCTGAAATCATATATGTGCAAGCTGTTTTCGTCACATTTGATGTGTGTTTCTCTTTGCCATGCATTTTTGCTACAGAGAAGTTACTAAGTAAGAGCATGTGTAGGTTTCAGAAGGTCTTGCCTCTGGAAATGAAATGCTTGATCACTGATGTCACCTGCAATTTTAGATGATAGATTTTTCAGTGAAGCTGACGTCTTCGATTTGACATTTGTGGGTTATACATTGACTTTTCATAGTAAACTCCTGTGATAATCTTAAGTTATTGGCTGCATCTGGGAAAGATATGCAAACAGAATGAGGGATATATATATATATATATATATATATATATATATATATATATATATATATATATATATATATATATATAAAGAGAGAGTGAGAGAGAGAAGTCTAAAAGGAGAATGGCATCAAGAAAAACAGGTGTATGGATTGACATCAGTTGGTATAGAAAATTGTTACAAGATGGCAGGTGAATGCTGCTGTAAGTTTGTGCATTAATAACATATCACATTCTCTGCATGTTTCAAATTTCTCTGAGAGGGATAACAATCTGAAAGAGAGGACAATATGTATCATTTTTAAAAGACATTGAAGAGTGCCAGGTACTTTCCTGTTTCAAAATATAAGATTTCTTACATTCAAAAGACAGTCTCCTAACTTCAGAAATTCCTCAAAAAACTCCAGTAAACTTAAAAAAACATATAAAAATACTAAAAAAACCTTTCCACAAAAACCGGAGCAAAAAATGTATACAAATAAGTGCTTTCATTCTTTATTAAGTAGAACTTATTCAGATGAAACACAATTAAAAGCCGCAGTCTTTTAAAACATAAATTAACCAATCACAATGCTTGATGCAGTCAAGGCTATAAGTTAAAGAAACAGGACATCTCATACTGCTTACACCACTACAACATAATGAAAAGTAACAGCATCTTTAATAATTACGTACTTAAGAAATAACAATGCTGCAACTTTACTCACCACTAGAACAATATTGAAACAAAGTAACACAATACAGTGTTCAGAGTTCATCTGCTCTAACATGAAGGAAACTAGACAGGGAAGTCCTGTCATTTAGACCAGGAGCTTGTGTTGCATTCAGTAACAATTGCCAGTAAGCTTCCTTGGTCTACAGAAAGGCTGACCAGTTGCCTCCTTGGGGGCTAAAATACACTCTCCACCACACAAAAATGAATTTATTAAAACAAATGCACCTAGGGTTGCCACCTTTCATTGTGGCTAAAACCAGAGTAAAGCCACACCCCTTGCATCACAAGTAACCCTGCCCACCCCACCCCAAACCCCACCAACATTCTGCTCATTTTGTGATGTCACGATGACATAGTGTAGTGAGGAGCGCCCTCTTTTCCCGTTCCTGCTACCTGCTTTCGGCTGATTTACTATGCTTTTTTGTAAAAAAAACATAGTAAATCAGCCAATTTACAAACTCCGATAGTCTGTTTCCTTTTTGAACTAGAATTTGTACAGTGTTTTCCGGACTACCGGAGAATCAGTTTGATTTCCAGGTAGTCCGGAAAAAAAACAGAGGTGTGGCAACCCTAAATGCACCATACTAGCATGTTTTGCTAAGACATTAGAAATATTTTTGTTTTAATTGCATATCAATGCTGATAAATCAAACCTTTTTCAGTTTTCCGACATAAAAAGCCAAACAAGATAAACATGTTGCTAAATAAACCACACCACTGGATTGACAGTTGTAGGGGCATTCTAAACTAATTACCTTAGGGTAATTATCCACCACTATATTGGGTAGATTACACATTGACTCACAAATTGAGGGCAGGAGATTAAAATAGGAAAAGCTACCTCCACTAAAAGACCAGTCACCAGCAGAATCTTCTAGGTCTCAGTGCTGGGCCCTTTCCTGTTTAGCATTTCTTGGAAGTTAAAACCAGTATTGGCTAACGGGCCCTGGTTGACTACATTTGCAGACTGCAAGCAAGGTTCTGTTATCATATCCCCAAAAGGCTTAGCCATCCTGTAGGAAGGCTTGTCCCAAACAAATAACTGGTGCCAGAATCGTGTTTTAATGCTAAATGCCAAAAAATGCATTATCATATCGTTTGGGAAGCCATCCACCATAAGGAACAACCACATTGATAATAAACCCCTAAAAGTTAAGACAGTTGTTCAGGATTTGGGAAGTTATATGGACAGCAACCTGTGTTTTGATCAATATGCTTAAATTGTGGTGAGGAAACCCTCAGCAACCTGTGTTTTGATCAATATGCTTAAATTGTGGCGAGGAAACCCTTCTGTATTGTGCAGGCCACTAAAAATGTATTTTTTCTATATCCAAAGATGTCATTATCTCCTTTTACTCAGCCCTCATAAAATCAATCATTTAGTATAACGTCCCCTTTGGCATATATCTGTCCAGACACATGCAACAACTGGAACACCCACAAATATGTTTTACAAAAGGGATACTAGGCTTAAACAATTTGCCCTACATGGGCCACCTGAAAGCCTTGCCATTTTAATTGGTCTCTTACAGACTGGGAAGAGTTAGCCTTTGCCTGGCATACAACTTACAAGGCATCCTCTGACCCATTGCCAGTGGCCTTATCACATGTCAGCAAGTCAAACAAAATCAGCAATACTTGGCTCAGGGAGCTAAACCATTTTTGCAACATCACCAGAACAGTTTGGAGTGACAGATATATTTCACAGAGGATACCATTCCTCTAGGACAGACTCCCCATCCATGTAAAACAAATCTCATCACTGTCCAAATTCAGGCACAACTTGGATCTATTTGGAAATAGGAAATTTATTCTACGGCTCCCCCTGTACCACTGATGGACAGAAGCAGTGTCTAAATGTTTTTCAAAACTCTTGAGGTCATTCTAAATACCTATGGAATGACTCCAGTTACTATCAGTAGAGGTAATATAAATATAGTCCATGAAGGGGTAAGACTAATCTAAATACTAATGGGATAGGTAATTCCAAGCACCAAATGGGAAATTTGGTTAGGCTTAAAATGTCCTACAAGGCAATTATCCTGGTGCCAATCTATGAACCTATTATCAAGCTGTCCATAAGTAAGAAAGACAAACAGTTCTGTGAGTTATTTTCTGTTTAATTTCTCTTACATGTGTAAGACACTGTAGGTACTATTTCAGGAATGACATGGAAGTTTTGTTCTGGTTCAGTAACAATCATAAATATTTGTTTTTTTAATTAATTAATTAATTAATTAATTAATTAATTAATTAATTAATCAATCAATTAATTTGTTTTGTACCCATGTCTAAGGACCATTTGAACCATGGCCATCATCCAGGCAGCCATGTATTTTCTCGTCTGGCCCTGAATCCTCTCCTGGCAGCTTTCATACTTGTTCACACACGAGGACCTTCCTGAGCCTACCCTGTTAGCATGTATATTCCCTCACATGTCCATGAAAACTGTCACATGGACACTGCTTGGTTGAGCTTAGTACACATGCTTGGCCACTCACTCTCACCCTCCCTTATCAGTTCTTCTAGGTTTCAGTGGCTTTCTTAGTGACACAGTATGCATTTGGTGGGTTTGGGGTCTTAGAGATATACCTGCAAGAATGTGAATTGTTGACAGCTTATTACTTTGCCCTAATTTGCTACTGTCACTTCTTTTCTTCCTGTTTCTGAAACATAAACCCAATAGTGGCATCACAGCATACACACACACACACACACACAAAATATAACTATGTTATACTAATACACAGACAGGAAAGACTGGGGAGAGATATAGGTGTGAAAAATAAACTTGATTGCTTATGTGTGACCTTCCCAGCAAATACGTCTTTCATTTTGTGGATTATGTACATGTTTATGAAGAACTAAGCTCGTGACATTGGCTTCTAAGGTTTAATTCATGTTTGACATGTTTTTCCATTTTGCGTGGAAAGAAGCTACAGGTGCAAGGAGCTTATCATGGCTTAACTAAGGATTACTTTTGTAGCCTAATTCTCACACTTAAAGATTTGAGTTCTAAAAGTGGCTGTAATCCTTGCAGTTTTTTGTAGGCATAGATTGCTCTGTGCAAAGGTTTCTGATCACATATGGTAAAGGCACAGAGCTAACAGAAACTCTGATCGTAATGACAACACAAAGGGCCACAAATATGAAATCTGTAGCCTGCAGTTGTGGAATAAATACAGTGATATATTTTTTAACCTCATTAAGCATTAGAACATAGTGCAGAACTATGGCAAATTTTGAGTAACTGACAGGAGATTTACTGTCTAAATTGAAGGGTAAGAAGTCTTCCAAGTTACATGCTCAAGGATGCACTGAACATATGCCCATGTACAGAGCACTATGAGGTGCTTCTTAACACCTTGGGGAAAGGTAGTGAATTATTGCAGCTCAAACCACAGAGTTATAAGATTGTGGAGGCATTTCATCCAATCTGTGCTCTTACAGCTGCAATGGGTTGCTTTTAAAGCATATTTTAATTTGAATATGTTAACAGATAAATGAATAGCTAGCTTAACTTAAGATAAGAAACCAGTACATTCTAATCAGACAGCAGGAACTTGGCCCCGTTGGTCTGCATCTTCCTACTTGCTTTTATTTATTGCATACCTGGAAAGGCACACAGTGTTCTAGTTTGTGCCAGGTTATAAGCCAAGGATATTGGGGATGGATTGTTGTAATGGATGACAAATAAAGGTACCATATAAAATGCAGAACAACATAAATCTAGACTATCGTAAAAAGTATCTTAAGTAAGAGATTCCAATAATGAGGCAGATTTTAGGGAAAATTAAAAAGAATCTTCCTGCATTTTTTTTGCCTTATATGGGTGTGTGTGTGTGTGTATACAAAAATACATGTACACATGTAGACGCACATGCACACACCAACTCTTGAACAAACAAGACTAGTAGAAGCAAATGCCAAGAGCTTTAAAAAATCAGGTTGTTTTTAATATTTTTGAATAGGTACAGTGGATTGCTTGATATGACGTTTTAATGCTGAAAATGAAGGTGTAGAATGAACAGAAGTGAACAGCATTTTTCCCCAAAGTAGAAGGAGATGAAAAGGTTTTTGACAAGTCCCTCACTGACTCATTTTCCAGGTTTACAATTTTCATATGTTTACATTATTACCCCAGTGTGCCTGTCTCAGGCAGTGAATGATCTTGGAGTCAGCCTTGCAAGACTGAGATCTGTGGGGGTTTGGAGTGGTGGGGGGGGTGCTGCTGCTTAACCTGTAACATTACAGGCAGACAATAGGGGTGTGGGTTGCATTATGTAAGATACTCCTAGGACACACAAGTGCAATACTACATATCTTCGTATACACACTTGTATACATATCTGCTGACACTCCTATACATGCCCTGAGTGTGTATCTGTATGGCTTGACCTAGGATGGCTTTACTGCCCAGGGGTTTGCCATCTTTAGCACCTTGGGGCGTACCTTCCCTTCAGGATAGAAAGCCATCCTCTAGCTGCCCAGTCCGTTCACCCACCTGGAATATCTTCTGATATCATGGACAGTTTTTGATTTTGGGTTTCTGTTAATGTAGGCAAATATCATGCTTCAGTGACATCAGACTGGCAATCACTATTTGTGATGTACTCTTTCACAAGTGAAAGACTTGCAAATTTTTGTCCTGACAATAAAAAATAAACAAAGAAGAAAACCCACTGTGAATCAAATAAAACAACAACAAAATCTAAAACTTAGTATTGCACTGCTGTTTGGTAAGCTGTCTCAACAATTATTGTAAATAAGAGAAGGAGAAAGACTATGAGGTACCATAACACTGGTTTTAGTATATATTGCCTCGCATTTGCTTTTGCAGTTCTGTTATACAGAATCCCAACAGCGGTGTTCAGAACTTCAGCCGTCATTCATTACTTAAATAATTTTGGCCTGTAATACCCCCCCCCACACACACACACACACACACACACACACACACATACACACACAAGCATATACATTTTCATCAATTCACTTTCTCCTTAATTTTTCTGGACTGGGAAAAAAAACATGATTTTTATAGAAGCAGATTGTATCAGTGTACATGTGTGTGTACCTGAGGTTTATTTTTCCCTGGCTAGATAGATAAACTAATGATATAATAGTGATTTAACAGTCCAAGGCAACATCACAGTTAAGAAATATTTTTAAGATTGATGTTTTGCACATCCTATACTGCTTCCAGTTTTTTCTTCCATCTGTATCAGTTAATAATATACCCACAGCTTAGTATTTCCTCTTTTTGCCATATGGCTGGCAGAGGTACCAGACCAGATATAGGTCTATTGGATCTGAACAGTCCTTTAGGTATTCTTTTGATCATAAACCATTTCAGAGCTTCATTCAACTGTATGTGAAGGTATGATTGTGTCAGATCAATATTTTAAAATGCTTAACACCAGTGAGGACTGAAGAGACTAAACTTCGTGCTCTGCAATGGATGTTATGTAGGGTACAACATTGGATTCACACTTGTCACAGTGGCTGTAAAGTCTTCAAGTTTCAGACTTCTCCTACCTTGTCTTTCTTCAGTACAGTTACCAGGGTGTTGACAACTCACTACATTCTATTTTTGACAAATTTCTTACACCCTGAACTATTCATAGCTCAGTCTCTTCATTGGGCTGTAATGACTAGGACACCACCCTGCTTTTATGAAACATGCCTTTGTGTAATCATTTTTAAGCTGAATTCTGAAGTTTGGTTTCAGTGTTTTTACATTTTTTTCATTGAAAAATACCTTTTTGGAACACGCTATATGGCTTGAAAATTTTCTTTTGTGCCAGTAGCCCCTCCTTTATGATCTCCAACTTATAGACTCTGGTAGCTTCTTCAGAGAATATTAGTTTTCAGGTACAAAGAACTAGGCTATAGACCCAAAAATGTTTATTAACAATTCACTAGCACTTCAGCAGAAAGCCTTCAGGGAGTAAAACAGTAAAAAACATTACTTAAACAGCTTATGCACTTTAAAAAACAATAAATCAGTTAGATACAAAACCTACTAATTAACTCTTAAATTGTCAACTATTAATTAAAAAAATAATTCTTTATAAAATACATTTTTAATTTCATTCAACATTTAACCCTTAGGTATCAAAGTATCATATTTTAAAATATACACAATTTGTTTATACAATAATTTCTCTTTTAATATATTTTCTTCCCAAAATTTCATAATCACCTGCTCTGAAACAGTGCCTTGCAATAGGAGAGCATTACTTTCATGATATTGTTTAAAATGTTCTGCCACTGTACTTTCCATTTTTGTTTTATATGTTCTTGCAATCTACACTTAAAAGCCCCTTTTGCTGTCTCCAATGTAAAATAAATTACATGGACATCTGAGGGCATAAATAATGCTATCAGTATTGCAAGTAAAAATTTTGTTGGTAAAAAAAGGAAAGATTGTTAATCCTATTAAAAGATTGTACTACATTCGTACAGGTACACCATTTACCACATGAAAATGTCCCTACCATGGAAATGTTTAAAAAATAATTTGCATGTAATGTAGGAGAAAGAAAACAACTATGTACAGACATATCTCCTATACTATGCCCCTCCTATAAGATATCAAGGGTTTATTATTAAATAAATAACATAATTCTCCATTTTTTACCAAAAAAGACTAATAATATTTGAGTAATTTAATAATTTAATCTGAAAAAAACATTGCAAGTAGTGACAAAATAAATATATTTTTTTTAATTCATTTTCCACCCTTTCATTGTAGGTCTTATTAGCATTTTCATAAGATTTAATAGATACATTTTTATGTTTTTTTCCATCTATGACTTTGCTATAAGCCTCAGTCACTATCATAACCCCTGTTAACAAACATGTCCATGTTTTTTAGCTTCATTAAAAAGTTTTCATTCTTGAATGTGTGAGTGAAGCATATACTGTTTTCCTTAAAGTTTCATTGGCACACAGATTTTGCCATCAGGATTTAATTTTTCTTCTGCAGAAGTTTCTAGCAGAAATGCATTTTAGAGGTATGTCTAACCAGTGTTTCTTGTCTTGTGCTGTTTATTATTCCAAATTGTCACGAGCTATTACTTCACCAGTATAACATAGTGTGTAAGAGATGCACATAAAAATATGCTTGTAGGAAAAAATCTCACCCACACTAAATACAGACACCAATACTGTCAGCAGTACAACACACACCACACCTTACAAAGACCATCGTAATACACATAATTCGTTATATGCTCAGGTTCTAAAGATTAACCTGCCTAAAACTCAAGAGACCTCCAAACTGCGACACAGGCACAAAGCACACTTAGCAAGTTAAGCCTAACTCCTTACATAGCACAAGGAGTCTCAAAGTCACAGATGCTGAGCGCATAAAGCAAGCATCTACCCAGCCAAACATTCATGTTGTAGGTGACTCCATTGTAAAACATATAGATGTACTTCTTTCCAGGATGAACAAAGAAAAAGTGATGGTTAGTTGCTTGACTGGTGCTGGTATTCATCAAATCACACAGACACTCAAGTTCTTGAAAAGAGGTACCAGTATAACTCTGTCATATCTCACATGGGTGTCACTGACTTGAGATGTACGTAATAGGACTGTATGAAGAGAAACATGATGGAGCACTGAGACTGTGAATTCTGGGCAGGTATGAGCCTAGCACTGAACTGCATTCTACCTTCTCCAAGATTAATGCTGCAATATGAGCAAAACATACTTGACTTCAATAATTGGCTTAGTTTTTGGTGTCATTCAACAGGGATCCAGTATTTTTCAGCATGGGAGGATATAGTGGACAGACCCTGTTATTTCACCAGGGATGGGCTATATCTGCCCCCTGTAGAGTTTTGATTACTGGAAAAGACATTCTCCACCCCACAGTACCATTTTTTAAGCAATGTCAACCGGATAAACCTACTAGCGTAACAAAGAAAGCAAAAGGAAATATAAAGATGTTATTGATAAATGCCAGGAGCCTCAACAAGAAACGTCACTCCCTATGAGCTCTTCTCACACTGGAGGATGTAGACATCTATGTAGTGATTGAGGCATGTTTTAAAAGGGCAGAGAGCACTCCACCCCTGCAGGGCTTTACACCTTTCCACACTTTTAGACTAGCTATTGCAGAGGAGGGGGAAAAAGGTGGAAGTGCTCAATCTACATCCTGAAGAGATTCACATCAAGGCTAGTAAACCAGCACTAAAGCATCTTCATGCCCAAATAACCATTAGAAAGGTCATATATGATATATCAGCTAGCTGTAAAACTGTTTCTATTTATTTATTTATTGACTGAATTTGTTTACTGAGGAAAGTCTGACAGGGCAAAATACTTATTTTCAGCAGTAGCATGGGAAAGAAAAAGCTCTGAAGAACATTGCACATAAGGTGTTGAAAAGACAAACAAAAACAATTAAACAAAGAACATTGCAGATAACAAGTTGGAGAAAAGACAGAAAAAAAAAGATAAACCAAGTACAAAAAAGAAATGTGATACAAAGTACAAAAGAACCTACTGGCTGGTAAATTCAATCTCTTTCTCCACTCTCTGTATCCCACCAGATATACCTGATACTGACTTGCCTCCAGGTATCACACAATTCTAAGTCATAAAAACACTAACAAATGTTAAAAATATAGCATAGATGAATCCTGGCAATATCCCTGGATGTGTCTTAAATAGCATGAATTACGTTTTAGCTCCCCCCCAACAACATCGTTCAACCTCAGCCTCTGTACAGGTTTTGTACCTAGTAAATGGTGAACAGCTACAGACATTCACCTGAATAAGGGAGGACCTTCCACAGACCCAGTCAATTACACATCCATAAATCTGACCACCTTCATATGTAAAGCCATGGATAGACTCATCATGGAAATAATCAATAAGTGCATAAGGAACCTTCAGACACTGGACCTATCTCAGTTTGGATTCATCAGTGGCAGTTCATGCTTATTGAACTTGGTGGACTTTTTTGAAAATGTTACCAAAGCAATAAATGAAGGTAAAATGTTCCATACCACACACCTCAACCTGTCTTGTTTTTTTTTTACACAATTCCCTTCTCAGGCATAGTAAAAAGTCTTTCGGCTTTTCCCAGTTAGGGGTCGCCACAGCGGAACTCCGGTTCACTAATGATTGGCAGTGGATTTTTACGGTGACGAGTTGCCAGCCCGGCGTCCAACCTTCAATGAAGGCATGCCCATTCATGCATGCACCTACCTGCATGTCTTTACCATCAATCAACCATGGGGAGGACATGCAGACTCCAAACAGAAGGCGCTCTAGCCTAGGATCGAACGGGAGAACCTCTTGCTGTGAGGCGACAATGCTAGCCACTACACCACCGCGGCCTGCCTTCTCAGGCATAGTAGAAAAGAGAAGCTAAATAAATTGTAAATAGATCCCTACATCACCCAATGGATTGCCAACTGGCACGTAGATAGGACACTGGAGATCAAAATAGGGGAAGCTACCTTCACAAAAAACAGTCATCAATGGAGTCCCCCTGGGT
Source organism: Protopterus annectens (assembly GCF_019279795.1). NCBI lineage: Eukaryota > Metazoa > Chordata > Ceratodontiformes > Protopteridae > Protopterus > Protopterus annectens. The sequence continues at coordinate 659,638,651 of NC_056750.1, forward strand.
TTGGTGTTGGGAACGCTCCTGTTTGGCATCTACTTCTGTGAAGTTAAAGCCAATACCAAAGAGTTCTAGCTGACTAAGCTCACAGATAACTGAAAGCTGGGCACAGTCACTGAATCCCCAAATGACTTTGCCATCCTGCAGGAAGGTGTGTTCCAAACAAATACCTGGTTCCAGAATCGTGGACTGAAACTAAACGCCAAAAAGTACATATTCATATCCTCTGGGGAATCATCTACCCCAGGGAACTACCACACAGACAGTACATCTCTGAGAGTTGACCCAGTTGTTCAGGATTTGGGAACTTATGTGGACAGGAACCTATCTTTCAAGCCAACATGTGCCCACAATCATAAAAAGTCCTTCTATATTGTGCAGTTTGTAGACAAAGGGATTGTGTCTAGATATAGAGTTGTCATTGCCCCCCTTTACTCATCCCTCATTGCACTAATCTTAGAGTATAATACCCTTTGGCATGTATGTATCCAAAGAGAGGCAATAACTGGAATGCCCACAAAGTTGCTTTACTAAAAGGATACTAGGTCTGAACAATATGTCCTAAATGGACTCACTCAAAGCCCTATCACTATACTTGGTATCCTATAGACTAGTAAGAGGGAACCTGTGTCTGGTATAGAAGACATACCCCCACCCAATACTGATGGACCTACTGCACATCAGGAAATCATATGGCATCAGAAATACTTAGCCTGGGGATCTAAACCACTTTTGCAACATCAACAGAGCTTATGTAAACAATCCTGTCTTAGTCTGCGATTTATTGACCTTTAGTGCTAAAAAGAGGTGTGACTGTGGGCGATAGTAAGCAGAAGCTACTGCAGACATTATAACCGGGTCTGTCTGAAACATATTTCAGATCACTTTGATTTTCTGAGATTGAGCCTGAGCTCACAGGTGCAGAGTTCAGAGCTGCAAGTCTAAATGAAGAGTTTTAACCAAGGGAGAAGAAATACCCATGTGCAGCCTTCTATTTTATATTAAGGGAGGAGAGGACCTTCTATTAAGTGCTGTGTGATCATTTGGGGGGGTGGGTGTAGGTCCCTATTATGTTACTGGGAAAGACTCAGAGTTAAAGAAGTTCCTATGGTCCTGAAAGGACTTCTGGGCTTAAAATATATGGTTGATACTACCTGAGGAACTATAATGCAAGCTCAGAGATGAGAGGAGAATTGAGTGAGCTTCCTTGTGCTGCAGTGGGCTGAAAACCAGAGTGTTGGCTTCAAAAAGGGCTGGCAGGTAAGCAAAAGTGTGTTTCAGAATTTGGGATCTGCAAATGCATCACCTCTAAAAGAAATTTCTCTTACTACCATGTTCCTTTTGTGATCCTTTAACCAAACTCCAGCAAACATTAAGACATAATTGGTCTAAATAGTGCTAGTACTATGGACATGGACTTTCTAAGGTCAGGTGCAGCGTTAAGGCTAGGAGCAGGGGCATGTTTGGGGTTAAAGTTGTCTTTGCCCCTTGTCTACCAGCTTTCTAATGACTGCTATCCTTAACTTTACCCCTGCACTGTACTTTACAAACAACATTCCATGTATCTGTCTATATCTATCTATATATACATACATATATACATACATATATAAATATACACACACACACACACACACACACACACACACACACACACACACACACACACACACACACTTTTATCCCTATTAGTTTATCAAAGGTACACAACACAGAAACGTAAAAAAAAAAAAATGAGACGAAAACAACAAAAGCTTAAAATGACGAACATGCACATAACCAAAACATACAACACTGAAGCACTTACCCCATGGTTGTAGGACACAAGTAAGTTCATCCCTGGATGTGTCTTAAATAGCATGAATTACGTTTTAGCCCCCCCCCAACTGCCCCTACAATACTCTTCTACATGCATAACCACTCAGCGCAAATACAAGTATGTCCCTTTAAAATAACCTCTGATTTATGGCAACTACTACAACATACACAGAAAAGTTTTCGAGAGACAATCGCTGAAATTAAATTAAAAAAGTTACTATCCATTTACCTTCAATGTAACCTTTTTTTTAAGCTTTAATGGGGGGGACCTGCATCCCACACACCCCCTGCAACTTATATATACCAACTCTGAGATCACACTTCAGTGAGGAAAAGGATGAACTTCCCAATCCTCGCTGTACTGTGATCTGCATTCAGAAGCTTCCTGGCTTTAAAAAAGTGTTATATAATATCCACAGATGGTTTTTTGATTGTATGAAGTTCGATGTTGTACACATTCATCCTTTTAAGCTTCTTTGTTTTCTTCTCGTTCACTTAATTTTCAGTGTTGCGTACTTTCGATAAGCTGACAGCGATCCATATATATATGTGTGTGTATATTTTAGTTTGGAGATGTGAGGGCTTTCCCCAGTGTTGGTTAGTATAGGGTTGCACGTCCTGCTGAATTTAAAGAATGCTTCTGTGTTTTTGCATCTTTGTGAGTGTTGATCTCTTAAGGTTTTAGATTTTCTGGGGTCAAATAATTGCATGTGCGCTAAATGAGATTTGTTTATTCATGTAAAGCTTTGCAAACTTTCCCTCTGAAAATCACTAATTTACACCTTTTTAATCATACATGTTTTTTCTTTTGCTTCTTAACTATACTTCATAGCACTGGAAACTTGAGTATGCCGTCTTCTACAGTCTTCCTATTTAAACCAATAACTGTTTGGTACTGGAGATAGTTTCCAAATCTGAAACATTGTCTTTTCCTGAGGGATTCAAAGTGTAGCGTGTTATTTGAATAATCATCTTGTTGCAGCTAATAATTATCTCTGCCAACCATTTTTTTGCAGAGGTTCTTCAAATGATACTTATTTTTTGAAAGCAATTTCTTTGGTATACTTTGAAAGTTATTCCACAGGCATGCCTGCCTCTACAACTCCCTGTTAATCCCCAGCAAATTGGCAATAATCTCCTAATACTGACATTTCAGCTATGTATTCTGAAGTAGAGAATACATAGCTGAAATATATTCTGAAATACTATATTCTTTGGTGAAACTTAAAAGCATCTGCAGCTGTTAGATTCTTGAGACGTATGAATTTGCAAACCAGTTAAACTTTCTTTAAAATGTTTCTCTTACAATTTGAATGATGCAACTAAGTTGTGTTTACTACATAAGCCTTTGGATTCATTAGATTCAGAAGAACCAATAATTTTTATCTTTTGCCTTCTGATCCAGCTTTATGCCCTTTCAACCTACTTAAATGGCCCAATCATCTTCAGTACTACCAAACATGTTTAAATGCCGTATATAACCACCCATGTTGCAAGTATTTTTATTTGTAGTTCAATATCAACTAAAGTTCCATTGTCAAACACAGAATACAGTACAGAAACATAACATGCACACCTTTCAAATGTTCTTGTGTTTTAGCACCAGAGCGTACTGCACACAAGTATCATTTTCAAAACCAGTGTCATTAACTTCTTATTCCATGCACTGCACAAAAATACTCTCACTAAACAATTCACATCTAATTTTTTGTGATAATCACATTTGCTTTGTACATATTCTCATTAACAAATGCATTGTTTGCACTCAAAATATGCTCAAATAATCCAACCAAAGGTCATAGCTCCTACCGTGCCAGATTCACTATGCCATCTGTAACACTGTGTATGCCAACCAAAGGACATAACTCCTGCCATGCCAGATTCACTATGCCATCTGTAGCACTGTGTAATCCAACAAAAGGACATAGCTCCTGCCATGCCAGATTCACTATGCCATCTGTAGCACTGTGTAATCTAACCAAAGGGCATAGCTCCTGCCATGCCTGATTCACTGTGCCATCTGTAGCACTGTGTAATCCAACCAAATGGCATAGCTCCTGCCATGCCAGATTCACTGTACCATCTGTAGCACTGTGTAATCCAACCAAAGGGCAGCTCCTGCAATGCCAGATTCACTTTGTCATATGCAGCACTGTGTAATCCAAACAAAGGGCATAGCTCCTGCCATGTCAGATTCACTATGTCATCTGTAGCACTGTGTAATCCAACCAAAGGGCATAGCTCCTGCCATGCCAGATTCACTGTGCCATCTGTAGCACTGTGTAATCCAAACAAAGGGCATAGCTCCTGCCATGTCAGATTCACTATGTCATCTGTAGCACTGTGTAATCCAACCAAAGGCATAGCTCCTGCTATGCCAGATTCACTGTGCCATCTGTAGCACTGTGTAATCCAAACAAAGGGCATAGCTCCTGCCATGTCAGATTCACTATGTCATCTGTAGCACTGTGTAATCCAACCAAAGGCATAGCTCCTGCTATGCCAGTTTCACTGTGCCATCTGTAGCACTGTGTAATCCAACCAAAGGGCATAGCTCCTGCCATGCCAGATTCACTGTGCCATCTGTAGCACTGTGTAATCCAACCAAAGGGCATAGCTCCTGCCATGCCAGATTCACTGTGCCATCTGTAGCACTGTGTAATCCAACCAAAGGCATAACTCCTGCTATGCCAGTTTCACTGTGCCATCTGTAGCACTGTGTAATCCAACCAAAGGGCATAGCTCCTGCCATGCCAGATTCACTGTGCCATCTGTAGCACTGTGTAATCCAAACAAAGGGCATAGCACCTGCCATGCCAGATTCACTATGTCATCTGTAGCACAGTGTAATCCAACCAAAGGCATAGCTCCTGCTATGCCAGATTCACTATGCCATCTGTAGCACTGTGTAGCCTTCTCTGGGAGTCCCTGTTTTGTCAACATCAGAATCTGAATCGCCTTATTTACTTACTACACAGGGTTGACACCTGCCCTATTAGTGTGGGACAGTTCTTATCTGAGCCGTTGTGTCCTTAAAAAAAAAAACACATGAAAAAAGGTATATGTTCTGAGAGTTTAGAGAAAAAATATTTCATGTGTTTCCTCTGATAGTTAACATTAAACAGCTATTTTTTCATATGAAATACCTTTTATGGTGCAAAACAAAATAAACAACTCAAATTCTATAATAATGAGCTTTTATTTTGTCACCAAATGTTTACAGTTATGGTTTGTCTTGCAAATTGCATTTTTCCATTAAAAAAATATAATGTACCACTTTGGGCATTTGAAAAAATGGCAAACCTGCAATCACACCTAAATTATGTCCCAGAAAACTACACATTTCAGTGGGCATCTGAAAAGGGGTCTATATCATTTTGTTGAAAACACAAACCATCAAATCAAAGTGGCAAACCTGCAATCACACCTAAATTATGTCCCAGAAAACTACACATTTCAGTGGGCATCTGAAAAGTGGTCTATATCATTTTGTTCAAAACACAAACCATCGAATCCCTATTTACCAAACTCGACAAGGTGAAAGCTAAATTCAGCAAACAATCATTTTCACGAATATTTTCCCCCAGGAAGCTAACTAGTATACCAACCTAGCGACCATCACAAGAACCACATCATTTAAAACTCACCCAAGTGGGGGGCTGCAGCCCCCACCCCTGACTAAATACACCAACTCCAAGATCGCACTGCAGTGGGAAAAGGGGCAAATTCCCAATGATGGCCAAATAGTTTCCCCTGGGAAAAAAAATAGCGGAAGTGATCATTTGCCGAATTTAGCTTTTGATTTACTGAGTTCAGTAAGTAGCGATTTGATGGTTTGTGTTTTTGACAGAATGATATGGACCCTCTGAAAAGATGGCAAACTTGCTAGCACATCTTAATTACATAACATTTATAAGCAGTCATTTTGCTGTCATTATGCACAATATGGCAGTCATACTTTTTGCATTTTGCAGCCAGATTGGGTAAATGTGAAAACATTTCTTTTTACTATTAAAAATATGCCTGCTAATAGTTATTCACTGCTTATTGCAAAGCGGCAGGGTAAGAATCAATACCCCCAAGTGTGAGACTATGGCTCTGTCCTGGAGGGACTGTTGACTTCAAATGCATCTGCTTGTGTTAGTGGCAGAGGAATGGCTGCCATAATGGAAGTGATGACTACTGCATGATCTTCTTCATGAGTGAGAAGAAGGGGACTATGAAATGGACTGTGGCACTCAGTGCTGTCTCATGAATGCTCAGCTGATTATCACTGCAAAGTCAGGAGCTCTGAGATGACATGGTAGCTGAACTGGAATTCCACAGAGCACCATAAAGCACTCTGACTAGTATAACCCTTTCCCAACATTAAAATACCAACATGTAGCATTGTTACTACATGAGAAGTATTGTCAAATAAGTAATACTGCTCACAATATAAGGTGGGGTAATTGCCAGCTGGTGACATTTATTTTTAAGCTGTTTACCCAGTCCCTTTTACATCATCACAAATGAATTTGCTGATTCAAAATTTATAAATTTTGAAATTAAGAATAAAGGCAGAGAAATTAACTGAAAAAAAACACTGTGTAGCTGTTTGATGTTGGTTAGAAGAATGCCATAAACAGAGTTTCGCAGACAGTTTCTAGGAGAGCTGATCACTAGAAAAATGTACTGTTTCCTTCCCAGTCATTTCCCCCACTTTCCTAGCTGGTGTACATGTTGACAGATTTCTTCCTGGACAGGCATGCTGGGCTAAATAAATAAGTACATTATTTGCTAGTTGACGAATGGGCATGTATTAATGTCCTGTTTCTATTGTGAGATGAATGTCAGAAAGGATTCTGCTGTAGCACCATATTACTTTATACATTTTTGATCATCTTTAGAAATTAACAAAATTAAGAGAAAAGGCAAAGAAACAAGCAGCAAAGAACTCAGTGTAACACTTGCAAGCTGGTGAAAAATACTTTAGTAATACAAAACTTGAAAAAACCTGTATGAGACGGGTTCCCACAAGCCAGCCCTTCTAATACTAGAATTTCATCAGAAGATAAATGGCAAGGCTGACTCAGATCTGATGCCGTCTCTAGACCTTGACAAAGAATACTGCTGCCAAATTTCCTGCTAACAGATTTCATGTTTTTTTTTGTCCATTGGCTTTAGTGCTGTCTCAGAAAAGGAAATAGCACTGTCTGGAAAAATTTGATTAACTGTTCTTGCTAAACTTGCTTTGGATAGCCAGGAGTTATGGTCCCCACTTAAATTGTAGTGCTGTTTTAATGTAATATTGTAAAGCTGTTATTTTTAAAAATGCTGTGTTTAAAAATATTTACATACTTGTTTATGTAGCTGGAGGAGTAAATTGAAGGGCTGTAACAAGCTGGAAATGAGCTGACTTCATCAAAAGACAGAAATATGTCTGTTATTTAAAATGTCTATTCCGTGTTATACAAGTTTAACTGACCTTTTAACAAATCCTAACAAAAAGACGTATTAAGTGTGCCTATGTGTACTAAAACACATATTTTATGTTTATGTAACATGTTACATGTTACATGTTTATATATATATATATATATATATATATATATATATATATATATATATATGCTTATCAACATCTTTGTGAGTATATAACAATGTACCTCTCTTCATACCAGTAAAGTTATAGCTGTGTGAGTAAGTGTGTGCATGTATGTATATGTTTAGACATATACATAGCTATACTCTTTATATACTTGTCTATACATACATACACAGATATGTGAATGTGTGCGTGGGGTGTGTACAGCAAAGCTAATTGCAGCATGCTTCTGTTACTCTTGTTTACTGAGAGAGGAACAATTGTGCAGATTATTAGTGCCTATATTAATTTAGTTGAAAAGTAATACCCTGGCAATTTTCAGTGCCATAGTCTAGGTACCAGCCAACCCTGTCGTTGCTGGGGGCCCCCAACCACAGCAAGTTATCTTATTGTGATATTTTAAAAAATGTTCGTCAAACCAACAAAAGCTAGTAAAGCAGTCTTGTGTACTTAAAGTTTAAATTTCAAAGATGTCAGTGGTTATAATAACTGTATTTTGTCAGTGATAAGATTATTTTGCTACTGACTTAGTTAATCCTGCTAGTCAGCATTCTCAACATAAATAACTATTGTCGTAGCCGACTTTAGTCACCTGGAATACCCATGACTTCAGGCCTCCCCTTATTCATTCTAGATTGTGTCGGAGCTCCTCAAACACTATTGCTCGTTAGGGAAAAATTAGAGAAAAAAAAGATTCTTCATTTTTTTGGGTTATGCTCTTTATCCAGAATAGGGTTAAGATGAAGACAGTTATCAGTGAATGTGCATGAACGAGGTAAGCACTAGAGATCAGCAACCTAGAATGACAGATCTCAGTGTTTACCTTTAATTTTAAGAAGAACTGATGCTTCTGATCTTCAGGGATTGTTTCCTGTTTTAGGGAGTTTTCTAAATATTGGCAGAACACAAGAAACTATAACTCACAACTTCTTTGGGCAGGAATTCTGGGCAAAGTGAAAAATAATATCAAAATAAAGGCTCAAAATCAGGAACATTTTTAAAATGTTACTGTACTTCACTTAAAAGTTAATAGAGTAACACATGTTGCATCAACATGCACTTTTTTGGATAATATGAAAGTATGAAACTCCAATGTTTTGATCTGTAATCCTGAATGATTTACCAGCAAGCCAAATGTTTTTCCAAGGGACATTACAAATGTATAAGGAAAAGTTAGGGGTGATGTGTGAAATTAGGGGCAGTGACAAGCAAGAATTCCTCCTCAGTGAGATAAATAAAAATGACTTACCCCTGCTGTTTTCTGACAGCTACTAAACAACAGTCACTGTTCTGGTGTGGCAATACTAATGTTACACAATGTATTGCTGTTTGTTCAAATCAGCACAAAATTTGTGTGTGTGTGTGTGTGTTGCATGTTACAGTGTAAGAGAAACAAACAGGCTATGATTTATTTGACTTTCTAGTGCAAACATCATCATCAGCATTGCCATTACTTGTGTGTGTGTGTGTGTGTGTGTGTGTGTGTGTGTGTGTGTGTGTGTGTTGCATGTTACAGTGTAAGAGAAACAAACAGGCTATGATTTATTTTATTTTCTAGTGCAAGCATCATCATCAGCATTGCCATTACTTGTGTGAGAGTGTGTGTGTGTGTGTGTGTGTGTGTGTTGCATGTGACAGTGTAAGAGAAACAAACAGGCTATGATTTATTTGACTTTCTAGTGCAAACATCAGCATTGCCATTACTTGTGTGTGTGTGTGTGTGTGTGTGTGTGTGTGTGTGTGTGTGTGTGTGTGTGTGTGTGTGTGTGTGTGAGAGAGAGACTGTGTCTGTGTGGGGATTTGTTTACAGTGTATTTAAGAGTAACAAGCTGCTGTATTTTCTTTCACTTACTATCACAAACATAGACCTTACATATGCTAGGTGGCTGTCTTTGGTGGTTTGGCACAAAGGGAATGTTTTTTTCCTATGTGAAGTTGGCATACCCTCCTTGTCTTTGTATACATATATCCATATACTCTAGTTAACTCCACCATCTCAAAAACATGCAGCAGGTTGAATGGAATTCCTCCAGTTTCTGTGCAGTGTGTGTGTGTGTGTGTGTATTTAAAAATATGTCTGATTTTTATCTGTACGCATACACAAAATAATGATGGACAAATACTTAACTATTTTGGAACGCAGTAGAAAACACAGTTAAGAAGTAATTACATTTCAAATGTAAGACATAAATATATCACAGAACATTCAGACATGTAGTGCTTTTTAGTAGTCACACATATGCCAGACTGTATTTGACATGGACCTGATGGTGGCATCTGCCCTCAGTCATACCTGTTCTATATCCAGCCCTGCTCAGAGATGTGTAACAAAGACAGCTGTAGGTTGTGCATTGGGCTGGGAATGGTAGGTCATCATCTCTTTCATTTTCATCAGAATCAAACTTTACAGGTGCTTACAGGAGGTTATTATAGCTTGTTTAGGGGCTGTGGACTGTGTCATCATTGTTTCTTTTACTTTTTTCACAGACCTCAGAGGTGTACAAAGAAGGTTACTATAGCTTGTTTAGGGGCAGTGCACTGTTTAGGAATAACAAAGTAAAATAAATTACTGTAATCATTATTTTTTTCACTTTCCTTACAACCACACATCAAGTATGTATACATTTAGGAGGTAAGGATTAGGAGAGAAGAGGCATGCTATGTATGTGTATGACAGCAGTCAGTTGAAATACATGACTGTGGTTATTTTAACTTCTGCTTTCACTCTAACACCAGAGGCATGCACTGGCAGTGACTGATTTTTTTTTTTTTGGGGGGGGGGGGGGTTCCCAGAAAGGATTTGTGTATCCTCACAATAATTGCCTATTTTAGTTTATTGTGAACTACTATTTTGGTCAGCTTTGAGCATTAAGCATTAGGCACAACTTGAGAAACTGATGTTTTCGGTTCAGTCTCGCCACTGAATTAAAACATTGGGAAATGCTCTCAAATGCATGCCAGGCATCAATAACCCTATGGCTTCTGGGTGTATAGCTTAAATGAGTTACTGTCTAAACCGTTATTACTGTGCTGTCTGTGTCAGGAAAGATGTGTTGAAAGTTTACAAGAAAAACTAAAGTTGAACAGCAGCAATGAATTACTTCCCAAAATCAAAATTTCTGTTAAAGTCATCAGTGAATGAAAAGGATATGTAAAAAGAAAAAAAATGCACTTCAGACTATACAGAAAATCACTGCTTCTTGAAAAAGCTGAAGAGTAAGCCAAAATGTGAGAAAAGGAAGAAAAAAGTTATGTGCATGGTATGGGGAAGCTTGGGATGGGAAAAACAGAGGGAAGCACTGAAGGATGTGTGTGAATGTGGGGGTATGAAACAGTAGGCAGTGCCTAGGAGACAATTTCAACCAAGTCCATTCCTGTACATAGAGTTGTAATGTTTCATTGTTATCATTACTGTGACTGTCCCTCTGTGAGATGGGCCTACACAGAGTTGTACACCAGCCTAAGTTAATGTGAGAGTGTTGTAGCTACAGTTCAGATGGGCCTACACAGAGTTGTACACCAGCCTAAGTTAATGTGAGAGTGTTGTAGCTACAGTTCAGTCAGCGCAAACTACTCCTGGCAGCTGGCAGGGACGTGGTAATACTTAATCTGGAAGTGTCCTGGGGGCATCCAAAATGCTAACACTGGCTCTGATCAATGCACTATGCACTGTGTTGTTGGGAAACATGATATGGATAATAGCAGTTTCTGAAGAGCTCTGACTTTCAGAATTATTTGTACAAGATATCATTTGTTTTAATCATTCTACAACATGCTATGATGTTCTACATGACAAATACAGGCAAGAAGGCTAGTGAAGTAGTGTGTGTAAACAAAGAAGTTTAAACAGCCAGAGTCTATACGTGGGCTGATGAAAGTTAAGTTGAGAATGGAGTGTGAAGTTGTGTTTGTTGGTCACATTTTTGTTGCACTTCAGCAGTATTTATGTAGTCAGGAGTGTGCATCACTGTGTACTACAGTAACAGTTGTGTTTATATGGTGTGCTCTGAGTTCAACATGGCAAATAATGTAGATAAGGAGCTCGCAGGAACATTGACTGACTTTGTAGCACTGGCAGATTTAGTGTGAATTATGAGTGTGTAAATCCGAATGAGGCAATGGCTTACTGAATGTTGATGGTTATCCCTATAGTTGTGAACGTACGGTGCAGGGTAAAAGGTACTAGACATGCATTAAAAATTGACTAGCAAGTGCCACAGCACAGCTATAACTTTTCTAAGAATTAAGGGTGAGGAATTATTGCAGTGCCATCCACATGGACATTTGCCAGAACCAGCATTAGTGCACAAGTGGTTGGGAGGGTGGCCTAATGGTTAAGGTGTTTGCCTTACAAACACAAGGTGCAGGGTTTGAGTCTCACAAGGGATAATTGGCTAAGCTTAAAATGGCTCACAAGGGCAGTTAGCTTAGTACTAATCTATGAACCTATGAACCTAAGTACTTTATTCTTCACAGGGTATGGGATAAAGCAAAGGAATAATTTTACTACCCTTTGAAATGGTTATTGCATTTACCTAGTCAGAGGTCAGTGTGTCATACAGTGAATAGAGTGCAATTTATTGGCATTCAGAAGGATAGGAATGATCCTAGTACATTAAATGATACTTATGTTGTCTCTCAGAAGTGACACTGGTTTACAGTGTAGAGTGTCTAATAAGAAAGTTGGTGTACACATGCTGATCCTGATGACTGCAGACAATGTATATGATGGGCCATGTGTGCTATGTGGCAGATCCATGGCATGTTCCTACAAAAAGGTAAGTTATTTTACAACTGTATTATAATAATGGGTGTGTGACTTATGCCATAGTAGTTGCACACAGTGGACTACAGCACAGTTCCTAGTGAATTCCCATTGGTCACAGTTGTGCAGCCACAGAGGTAGTGTATCCATCTATCTACATATATATATATATATATATATATATATATATATATATATATATATGTGTGTGTGTGTGTACATATATATGTATGTGTGTGTGTGTGTGTGTGTGTGTGTGTGTGTGTGTGTGTGTGTGTGTGTGTGTGTGTATTATAGGATATGGGGCAACCCTCCCTCCACACATAAAAACGTGGTACTTGCTAGATGCAGTTCAGGGTTTATTTTTATAAAAAGAACAACTGTTTTTAGAAGTGTTTTGATTACAAATGTAAAGCCATTGATTGATTTGATAGAGTTGTTCCTCAAGAATTTTAACTGTAGATACAAAGCAATTGTTTTACATTTGCAGTTGGTCATATTATATTGGTATTTGTATAAATATGTGTATGTTTCTGTTTGTGAGACAGAGCTGTCTGTGTTTCTGCATATCTATCCTAACAACGCACTTTCTGTTGAAAGTGTGGTGATTTTATATTTATGAGCTTCAGAATGTGGATAGTTTTATTTATTTATATTTTGTGCATGTTACCAAACATTTATCACCTTCCTGTGTGTCATCAGCCACTTAAACATCATAAACACTCACAGTAACTCGGCCTCAACCATACTAAATGAGGAAAAACAATGTTCACAAAATGCAAAATGTGCTCAGATATGACAACAAATCAATTCCATCCTTCTTAAATCAAAACAATAGAAATGAAATATTAAAAATTAGAATGCAAAGGTTAAAAAAAAACAGTGCAAAGAAAAGAAAATTGAATTGTTGACACAGGAGACCTGATTCCAAATAGCCACCCTAAAAAAAGATTAAAATATTAAAAAATCATAACTAAACAAAACCTAAATATGCTAGCACACCTCTCACTTTACTAATAAAAATAGTAGTCTTAGCTTACATGTCATGAAATAAATCACCACATAACTTCAGAAAAAGAAAACACTTGTGGAAAAAAACACTTGTGAGACAGCTTATTCATAACAGTGTAAGGAAACAATATAAAATAATTTTCAATGCACAACTTACACATAGGGTTGCCAGATTACTTTGTGGCTAAAACCGGACTAAGGTCATGCCCCTCGCATCACCCATAACTCCACCCATTCCCACCCACTCTCCCATCAATGCCACACCCATTTTGTGACATCACTGTGACATCAGCTGATGGGAACGCCCTCTTTTTCTGTTCCGGATGCCTGCTTTCAGCCGATTTACTATGCTTTTCTGTAAAAAAAGCATAGTAAATCAGCCAATTGTAACAAACACTGATAGTCTGTTTCTTTTTGTGAAACAGAAAAATGGAGTTTGTACAGTGTTTTCCCAATTTCCTGACTACCAGTCCTGAGCAGAGAATTGATTTGATTTGTGTGGATAGTCCAGGAAAAAAACAGATAAGTGGCATTGCGCATTGGCAATGGCAACAGGGTGATTTCCAATTTCCCACCTATTGTTCAAAGACTCAACGTTATGCTTAAATAGGGCTAGCCTAGGGATGGACTCTGCTTCACATGGATGGGAAGCTTGTTGCAGTGCATGGGGACCCTCTCTGAGACACATTTGTGTCTCATCAACATCAGATGGCCTATTTATGTCACAAGCAAAATTTATTATCCACAACTGAAGTGCAAACATTTCAAAGTATATGCATGTTATAAATGCAAATCCATGCCTACAGCAATGAAGATAAATATTTATTCTGTAATACCTTCCATAACTCTGTCTTCCATTCCAAAACCATTTTTGGGGAAGTTGCTCAGCACCCTCTTATCAAGATAAATTTCAGCTATCTTTTGTAATTTGTTTAGAAACAAATGCTGTCATTAAACAAGATAAGGCATTGAAATTCTATCCACTGTACACATAAATTGATACTGCCATGCTTCAATTATCTTTTGCATCCTAGGCAAATAATACATACTGAGATCACTACCTAGGCATAAATATAAAAGAATGGCAGAGGTAGACAATCTTTAATTGAAAACCTCTGTGGCTTCCACAGCAAATAATGGTCATCATAAAATTTTAGGAAAAGAACTTCAGATCCAGGGGAAGATTGTATTTAGGTCATTATATGCTCTTCTAACCTTATCAGTCTCAAGAACAGACAGTGTAATCACCTATTTCATTTCCAATTTAAAGCATAAAGATGCACATATAGTGGTGCCAGACCATAACTGTGAAGTGAATATGACAACATTTCAATTGGCTCACATTAGGACTCATACCACATGTAGCAACAGTCTCAAAATCAGACGGCATGAATGTTGGCAAATGGAGTTAGTTATATTGATTCAAACAATTTATATAACTGACACCAAAATATATAGTAGTCACACATGCTTTAAAGGTCATACACAGAAACACAAATGGAACACTTAGACCCACAGAAATATTGAAAATTAAGAAATAAATTAACATATTTGCAAATTTTCCCCGGCCCTCATGAAAAAGCTGCTATCATCTGTTCAAAATAAATTCCCACATAACTCCCACAGAGTCCAAATGACAGCAATGACTTAGTGGAAAGGCACAAAGATTAATTCACTACTTTTCTCCATAAAAATTCCCCTACCTTAAGAATCACCTCGTATTCATCCAAATGTTTAAGTGCTATCCTGAGAACAGAGGAACCCTTGACTGCTTTCCTTCTTGTTTGGTACACTTTCTGAAGCCAGGTTTGTTAGAAGGAAATCCAGTAGCAGACACATATGGTGCACTGGCCATAGCATGTTTAACAATAGTGCAAGGAAGATAACTACTCAGCAGAGCATGAGCTCTTGTATCAATTTCCACGCGATTATTCCATTCCACACTGGTAAGTGGTGGAATAAGCACGCACGCATGGCATGATGAGCAGCTGATTGATGATGACTAATAAGCCGTACTTAAAGGAAAAGGGGAGAGAACACGGGCGGCAGTAATTGCACTGTCTGCATTATAAGAGTATGTTTTCAGTTTTCACTTTTCAGTCCTCGTCATAAGTAAGTACCACGTATATAGAAAGAGAAGACAATTCAGCTTAAATTTAGTCTGTATAAGTGGAATTAACGTGAAAAAATAAGACTGAATGTTTTAAGCAGTAAAATTTATCTAGTGTAACAACAAAACAAGTTGTTTTGTTAACGCTAGATGGATTTTACTGCTTAAAACATTCACTCTTAGTTTTACGTTGACCTAATGGTAAAGCTTTTTCATTGCTTGAGAATTCTTCTGTGTTTTGAATCTGACTGCTCAAAAAAAAAAAAAAAACGGACTTCACGAGTCCGGTTTTGATGATTTTTTTTAACCGGACAATTTGTCTGAAAACCGGACAGCTGGCAACCCTACTTAAACAAATAAAGCAATTGCCAAAACCCACTGCAATGAATAGGAAAAAGTAACTGGGAATAAAATAAAATGCATGATAAATGAATATGATGGGTATGATTTGAGTGATAAATGAAATATTGTTAATGCAGGAACAAAGAACTATATTCTTAATCTTATAGTACCAAATGTTTCTTGTATCACACTCCAGACCTACAGATAAGACACACAAACACCATATGCTTGTATTCACACACAGACACACACAAACACACACACACACACACACACACACACACACACACACACACACACACACACACACACACACACACACACACACACACACACACACACACACACACACACACACACATTTCTACATGAAAATGGATGCATGCACACAGAGATTTCTGTTCTTGCACATATAGCTATATGATCACATACAAACACAACTCTTTGTGTGCATGTACTGACACATATATAAATGTATATGTATATAAAGGTCCCATTTACATTGCTGAAAGTGCACTCCACCTAATTACAGATAACTGAGACCACATCTCCAAAAGACCACTTATGCGAAAGATCAGTATCCCAAAAGCCAAAGAGTTGAGTGTAACCAGTTAGGAGAACAAATTGTTATTAGGTTTCTCTCTAAGAAGAAGAAAAGTGGAAGGTCATTCATCTACCTAGTTATCATCAGAGGATTTGGTCTCCTGACTAACTGGTTACACTCAACTCTTTGGCTTTCATTCACCTTGTCCTTCCTGCATTGACTGGAGCATGAGCCTTACCAGCTGGCACACACATAGGTACCCCAAAAAAACAGACCAGTAACTTGCAAACAGACACTAACTGCTAAGTGTCTCTGTTATAGAAAGCACTAACTTAC
Source organism: Protopterus annectens (assembly GCF_019279795.1). NCBI lineage: Eukaryota > Metazoa > Chordata > Ceratodontiformes > Protopteridae > Protopterus > Protopterus annectens. Next base: position 659,655,158 of record NC_056750.1, read on the forward strand.
TCATATGTGCTAATCCTAATCCTACCTGCGCCCCTAAGGCTAACCATGTATATTAGGCTACTGAACACCCATTCACTAACAGTGCCCCCCCATGTTGGTGTGTTTTCTTTGCTTCATTTTTAGTGTGCGTGTTGGGTTGGCCAACAGGTTACTTACTGTTAGTTAGTCATCAGTGTTCCGAGCGGTTGGTGTTTTGTACTGTCAGTGTTCATGGCTCAGTCATTTGAAAGTCAGGTAAATGGCGCTTCTGTGATATGAGGGGGATCCAGATAGATATATAAATATATATATATGTATATATACACACACTCACACACACACACACACACACACACACACACACACACACACACACACACACACACACACAGTGGGTATAAAAAGTGTACACAACCCTGTTAAAATGCCAGGTTTTTATAATATAAAAAATGAGACCACAATAAATCATTTCAAAACTTTTCCCACCTTTAATGTACAAACCTATAACCTGTACAATTTAATTGAAAAACAAACAAATTTGTTAGGGGAAAAATATAAAAAATAAAAAACATACAATAATTTAGTTGCATAAGTGTGCACACCCTTAAACTAATACTTTGTTGAAGCACTTTTTGATTTACAGCATTCAGTCTTCTTGGCTAGGCGTCTGTCAGCATGGCACATCTTAACTTGGCAATATTTGCCCACTTGTCCTTGCAAAGCATTCCAAATCTGTCATGTTGTGAGGGCATCTCTTGTGCACAGTCCTCTTCAGATCACCCCACAGATTTTCTATTGGATTTAGGTCTGGGCTCTGGCCGGGCCATTCCAAAACTTTAATTTTCTTCTGGTGATGCCATTCTTTTGTTGATTTTGGATGTATGCTTGGGGGTCATTGTCATGTTGAAAGGTGAAATTCCTCTACATCTTCAGCTTTCTAGTAGATGCCTGAAGGTTTAGGGCCAAAAGTGACTGGTATTTGCAACAGTTCATAATTCCCTCCACCTTGACTAAAGCCCCAGTTCCAGCTGAAGAAAAGCAACCTCAAAGCATGAAACTGCCACCACCATGCTGCACCATGGGGATGGTGTTCTTTTGGTGATGTGAAGTGTTGTTTTTGTGCCAAAAGTACCTTTTGGAATTTTGGCCATAAAGTTCAACCTTGGTCTCATCAGACCATAACACATTTTCCCACATGGTTTTGGCAGACTTGATGTATTGTTTTGCAAATTTTAGCTGGGCCTGGATATTTTTCTGTGTAAGAAAAGGCTGCTGTCTTGCAACCCTACCCCACAGTCCAGAGATATGGAAAATATTGGAGATGGTATCACATATAGTACACAATCAGTACTTGCCAGAAATTCCTGCAGATCCTTCAGTGTTGCTGTAGGTCTCTTGGCATCTTCCATGACCAGTTTTCGTCTCGTCATTTCATCAATTTTGGAGGGACGTCCAGTTCTTTGCAACGTCACTGTTGTCCCATATTTTCTCCACTTTTTGATGACTGTCTTCACTGTATTCCACGGTATATCCAATGCTGTGGAAATTTTTTGTCATCCTTCTCCTGACTGATACCTTTCAACAATGAGATCCCTTTGATCCTTAGTAAGCTCTCTGCAAACCATGGCTTTTGCTGTAGGAGGCAGCTGAGTAAATGCCAGGAAAATCCTGCAAGGACAGCTGAACTTTCTTTGGGGTTAATCAGAGTCTCTTTAATTGATGGCAGGTGTGTACCCAAGAAGACGGAATGCTGTAATTAAATCAAAAGGTGCTTCAACAACGTATTAGTTTAAAGGTGTGCACATTTATGCAACCAGCTTATTGTACTTTTTTATTTTTTATATTTTTCCCCTAACAGATTTGTTTGTTTTTCAGTTGAATTGTACAGGTTATAGGTCACATTAAAGGTGGGAAAGGTTTTGAAATTATTTATTGTGTTCTTATTTTTTTATTTCACAAAAACCTGGCATTTTAACATGGGTGTGTGTATATATATATATATATATATATATATATATATATATATATATATGTGTGTGTGTGTGTGTGCATATTATATGCAAGTGAAAAATTTTACGTTTAATGATTCTGAATAAAGATCGCCGTTCAGTGAGGACTGGGAACTTTACCCTTTTCCCTACTATAATGCGATCTCCGAGTTGGTATATATAATTTGCAGGGGGTGTGGGAGCCTGCAAAAATGTGGGAAAAGGTATACATTTTTTTATAATTGACACATTTGAATGTGTAGGTTGTTTATTTGAGTTTAGCTCGATCTTCATGGTGCTTCTGAACATGCACAATAGGTGATTCGATTTTTAATAGTTTTGGCATTGTTAACTTACGCCAATGTTCATTTGCAGTGTTTTCATCTCAGTTTTTTAAATTTTGGCATTATGGCATTTCGATCTACCGAAGTAGATCCATATCTGTAAGTATGTATGCATACATACACACACGTACATATATTCATGGGTATTTAAAAGCATGTATATGTGTACAAAATATCTATCTATGTATCTATATAGATATATATATATATATATATATATATATATATATATATATAGATAGATAGATATATATAGATATAAATATATGTATGTGTGTGTGCCTCTCGCTATACCTATGAGTATATATATATATATATATATATGAATCTAGGACAATTGAACGAAAGTTCAATAGTCCGAATCCAAAATAACCGAACGCACTTTAACGAAAGCGCTTTCACTGAAAAAGCGCTTTCGTTAAAGTGCGTTAGAAAAAAGAAACACTAAATCTTCTTTTATGCAAGCTCCCCTGCACACCCCCGTGTGGGGGCTGTGCCCCCCACACAACCCCTACTTTTATGTTCTCACTCCGAGGTCGCACTACAGTGGGGAAAAGGGAAATTTCCCCTTAACTGCACCATAGTGCGACTGGCACAACGAGCATACTTATCCGAAAGTGCTGCTTCGGTGAACAGCACTTTTGGTTAATTATGTTTGGTCATTTCTGCTTTGGCAGAAAGTGCCGTCGGGGATCTGTACGGATCCCACACATATATATATATATATATATATATATATATATATATATATATATAAAATGTATGGGTTCCATTTAATTTATCAAACATTCATAATATTTAATGTTCTTTGCATGTGCCCTGAATGTCGAACACGCATAATATCAAATGCACAGGTTTTGTAGGCATGTGTGGGTTTGTAGATTGGTTGGGGGGGTGGGAGCTTCTGGGTATGACTGCGTGTGGGTTTGTGTTAGAGTCATGAGAGTTTTGGGGTGTGCGACATTTAGGGATAGGGAAGGAGTTAAGTTAGATGGTAGCTGTGTTGTGTATTGTGTGACCTCTGTGCGCTGTGTATATGTCAGTTTTGTTTGTTTTCTGTGTCTGAGATGTTGTTTGTAGTGTTAGTGTTATGGGAAGAGCTTTTCTAGTGTTAGCTGTTAAGTTGTGATTAAAGACAGGGTTAGGATTAGCAGATGTTAGTTCCACTATTCTAACAAAATATGCCCAGAGTTAGTGGTAGGGCTAATAGATTATTTTATGTATTTACACACATGAATTCAAAAAAGCTCTAAAAGACTACCTGCTAAATGCCTGGACATGTCACTGTAAAAAACTTAGTTTAAACTTTCCTCCCTAAACAATACCCTCACTCTGTCTCTTTACTGCTACCTTTAACTGCTCTGCTGCTGGCTCCCCCACAGTTACACAATCGCTAAGGTACCTTGTTCTAACTCCTCTCTCAACTCCTTTTTCCACCCCGACTTTGAGAAATATATCTTACCAACTTGTTTACTACACTTTGTATTGTATGTATTGTTCCCCAAATGACTGCTACCCCTTTGTTTTGTGTGCATTTACTTCAGTTGATAAACTTGCATAACTAACTTGAGTACTGCACTCAGCATTAATGAGAACAATACTGGAAATGTAATTTTTGTGACCTTTTGTGTGCACTTCTGCGGTGCTTTTCTCCCCGGGCCTCTGGTGAAAAAGGGGTCTAGCTCAATCAGGCTTTCCCAGTCAACAAATGTCAAACAAGTAAATAAAAAAATAAACAGACAAACAAACACTAATATAATCAATTAAAAACACATTTCACTGAAAACACATTTCATATTTACTAAATATATCTTCAAAATTTTTTTGTAGTGCACCCAACATGTGGAGATGGGCTTTACCCCCCATATTCCCCTTACTTAAATATACTAACTCCACGGTTACAAAACCATGGAGAAAAGAGAAAAATCCTCATACACTGAATCACCACTGGTGAGCAAACACAAAGATCTTGAGTTGGAGGTGCAGTATAATAGTGGGCATTAGCAAGGTTTGTTTGTCTTTTCGGCTTTTCCCGGTTAGGGGTCGCCACAGCGGAACTCCGGTCCGCTAATGATTGGCAGTAGATTTTTTATGGTGCTGAGTTGCCAGCCCAATGCCCACCCTTCAGCGAAGGCACGCCCATTCATGCATGTCTTTCTGAGGCCACTCAACCGCGGGGAGGACATGCAGACTCCACACAGAAGGCACTCCGGTCGTGAATCGAACAGGTAAAAATACTAAATCAGTCCTTTAATTTTGACCAACCAAAACTACAGGAGCAGTTCTTTTGTACAGTCTTGCACAATTTTCAATCAAATGTGTGATTTGCATTTTTGATAAAATGTATTGTCAATCGTGTCAGTGTTTTTTTTTCAATTAAATGTGATTAAATCAATTGAAAAGTACCTTTATATATAATAATTACTATTATGCATATGTATTCAAATCAGGCATCAGCTTTGAATTAATTTATAGTACTCAGATACTGCTTTTAAGCACAAACCAAAGTGGGGAACACATAGTTAAAACACTGTAAAAGAAAAAGAAATGTCTACACTCATGCTATAAAAAATTTATCTTTAATCATTTTATAAAATATTATTTTTAATTTATCTTTAATAACAAAACCAGGGTTAAGCTAGCAAAAGTAGATAATTGTAAGATAATTTGTAAAACTAAGCATCCTACAAACATGAGTTTGCTGTGTAAAAACATAATCATAAACGTATTTTGCAACTGGATTAGGAAGACAGTAGTGCAATGGGGCACTGCACCTGAACCATAAGATGTTGCTAGCACTCCTGCAAGTAAATTCAGCTGACCTTTTAGTAATCCACTGTACATATTATCCCTTCTACAACACTCAGACTGTGAAACCCATATGTCACCTGAAACCAAATTGTGACAACCCTATCTATGTTTAAAAATACGAGTTTGTTAGACATGGGCAGCATCTCTTGAGGCTGTGTCACTAAAATTAAACAGATCCTCAGATTTACTGCATATCTTAACTGAACAAAAAGCCTTACCATTGGTTTTGTCCCCACTTGTTAGATCTGACCATAAACTAATCACTCTGGATATCCACATTCCACCACCAGCCCCAGTCAAAGAAATCACCGTGAAAAACTTTTCAAAAGCAAACTTCACATTACTTAAGACCGAGGTGGGACGTTTCAAAGCCCCCATGCTAAAGGATAACGCTGTCCAAGCTGCAAAATCCTTGACTAATGCACTCTACGGGCACCTACAAGAATGCATGGATCATGCTATCCCAAACAAAACCAAGACTCACTCCTCTAAGAAAAGGAAACCAGTCTAGTGGACCCCTGCCATAAACAAGCTATACAATAGAAGGAGGAAACCAGTACACAAAAGAGTAAAATCCCAAGAAGGGAAGACATCCCTGATCAGTATCAGCAAAAAACTACGTTCCCTCATAAAATCATCCAAGGCTAGCTTTGAAAGAAAAATTGCCATGGACTCCAAAGTTAACCACAAGGCATTCTTTAGCTATGTCAACAATCTAAGTGGCAATTCTCAGATCTGCTCGGAGTTAATGCAGAATGGCACAAAATACACTGAACTGACTGATATAGCCAACATCCTGGCAGACAGGTTCAGTGCAAACTTCACCCCCCTCTCACTCCCAAAAGGGCCCATAACTATACCAGAAGAATGTAGTGCCCCTGAAATCACAGACACTCAGGTTAAAACAGCCCTCTCCAAAGCCAAAAACACAGCATCAGTGGGACAGGACAGTGTCCCAGGCTGCTTCCTACACAAGCTCAAAGATGAACTAACCCCTCATCTAAACACACTGTTTAAACTCAGCCTCTCCACAGGCTACGTGCCCACAGAGTGGCGCACAGCAACAGTTATTCCACTCCACAAAGGTAGAGCCACAACGGACCCCAGGAACTATCGCCCTATAAGCCTGACTAGCTTGATCTGCAAAGCTATGGAGTGCATCATCATGGATCTCATTAACAGAGACATTGGAAACCTCCAAACAAACACTGGACCCTACCCAGTTCGGCTTTGTTAAGGGCAAATCATGCCTCCTAAACCTGGTGGACTTCTTTGAGACAGTTACCAAGGCTATAGATGAGGGAAAGGTGTTCCACACAGCCTACCTAGACCTTGCAAAGGCCTTCGACACCATTCCCTACTCAGGTATTATAGACAAGCTCACCAGCCTGAACATAAACCCCTACGTCATGAGATGGATTGCCAACTGGCTCATGGACAGAACCCTTATGGTAAGAGTTGTGGGAGCTAAGTCTGACTCTAAACCGGTTATAAGTGGCGTTCCCCAGGGCTCAGTCCTAGGACCCCTCCTGTTTGGCATATACTTCTCAGAGGTACAGGCAAGCACAGGAGGACTATGGCTGACTAAGTTCGCAGACAACTGCAAACTAGGGGCTATAATTGACTCTCCAGCTGACACAGATGTCCTCCAAAAGGGTCTCACTGAGACAGATACCTGGTGTCAAAACCATGGCCTCAAGCTAAATGCCAAAAAGTGCATAGTCATCCCCTTTGGAAAAAACAAAGTACCCACAAACTACCACATAGGTGATAGCCCCTTAAATACGGAAGATGTAATAAGGGATCTGGGGACCCAAGTAGATAGTAACCTCTCCTTTGATAATCACATTGCCAAAGTGGTTAAAAAATCCTTCTATGTGGCCCACCTAATCACAAAAGGGTTTGCATCCAGATCGAAAGAGGTCATTGGGCTCCTCTATGCATCAGTCATCAGACGCATCATAGAGTACAATGCCCCATTTGGGATGTACCTTACAAGACACCTGCAACAACTGGAAAGACCACAGAAGTACCTCACCAAGAGGATCTATGGCCTCAAGCAGATGCCCTATGCAGCTCGACTGAAGAAACTCCAGCTGTACTCAGTTGCATACCACCTACTCAGAGGTGATCTCCGCCTGACATACAAGGCCATGTCCAACCCAGAATTGATGGACATGCTCCACCTAAAGAAAACCATATCCCCTCGGGCCACACGCTCCAGGGATCTAAACCTCACCATAACAATAAATAGGACGTGCTGGAGGGATAGATTCCTGTCCCAGAGACTTCCAATGCTGTGGAACAAGATTTCAATCTACATTAGGCAGAGCTCCTCCCTAACCCCTCTTCAAGAGAAACCTTGACGAGTGGATGGGAAACGGAAAGTTTACCCCAGGGATCACTTCAATGGCTCTGCTGGACAGAGGCACAGGGTACTAATCTAAGGTGGTGGCGAAAGCCAACACATTCTGGCTAGGCTTATAAATGCTTTCGGGCAGATAGCCTAGTACCTACCTATGAACCTAAAATGTCAGCAGGCCACATTGGTTCCTGTGCAGAGAGAGATATCATGGATCCAGAGCAGATCCAAGAAACTATAGATTCATCAGCCCTGTCAGTATCATCAGCAAGCTTAAAAGTAAAAGGTCATGGTCATGTTCTGAAGGGATCATTTGCATATATCCCATGGGTCTCTATTACAGGAGGTTTAAGGTGTCATACAGAACAGACTCTAGCTTGGCTGAGTTTTTCTTGTAGTTTTTGCTGAATGGTTTGCATGTGTGACTTTTTGACTCTTTAGTTTGGATGTTAGCTGGGATATTTTTCAGGCACATTAATGTTTATGATTAGCCAGGTTAAACAACCCATGTTTATAAAGTAAAGCCATCCAATTCATTAGTGGTGTGCTGATGAAGTCACTGAAAAGGCCAAAAAATGCATGTCCACAGCTTGTGGGGGTTTGGCTTTATTAAAAACTCCAGCAATAGGCTATTGCTGGAGTTTTTGGTTCATTCTTTCTGTTTTGCTGGTGTTTCATAATGGTTTGGATTTATTAGCCTGAATGTTCCCATAAATAAGTAAAAAGTCATAGACTTTCAAAGCCATATAGCTGAAACACTTGATGTCCTTAAGGGGCCATTTGCATATACCACCTGGGCTTCTATCACATGATATTTAAGGTATCACATAGTTGGATGGGTTTTTCTTACAGTTTTTACTGCAATGTTATGGACAAGGTACTTGTGTAACTAATTTAAAAGGATATTTACAATTATTTTCTCTGTGAGTTTGTTGAAGACAGATCATATCCATCGCATAAGCAAGTTCTAAGCTAGCTGCCCTTATAGGCTATTTTAAGGGTAGCTAATTTCCCTTTCGAAGGTGAGAATAAAACCATGTATTTTATGTTTGTGAGGCAAACACCTTAACTGTTATACCAGCCCCTGACCTATTGATATTGGTCATTGAATTTATTAGTTTCTTGCACAATTCTATCAGTTTTTTTAAATTTACTTTTAATTGCGAGAAGGAGTTGGTTAATTATTTGGATGCCACTATGGAGCAAACAGATAAGGGTTTCAAATCAAAGATTTATAGAAAACCCACATTTAGCAGCTCCTATTTGCATTAAGCTAGTTTTCACACATTTTCCTTTAAGAAGACTATGATAAAAGATCAGAGTATTAGGGTGGCCAGAATAACTTCTACTTATGAAGATTTGGATACAGAAATGTATAAATTAAAGTTAATGTTTATTGAAAGGGGATGCCCTGAGGCTTTGGTGGGGGATGTTATCAATGATATAAAAGATTTATGGGTAAGTAAATATAAGCCTCTTTTAGGGATTGGTCTCAATTGTATGGACAAAGATAATTTGAATGAAGCATTCAACGATGATAAATTTGAAAGAACTTGAATAGTAGCTTATAATAACTACTCTAGAAATATTTAAAATATAATTATAAGGAACTGGAAATGTTTAAAGGGAAATGATGATATACATAGAATTTTGGGAAACTACCCCTTTTTATTAACAAGACATTAGTTAAATTTAAGAAATTATTGGAAAGATCTAAAGGAGAGAGGATGGAAGAGAGAAAAAGGAATTCACATCAAACTTTGATTTTGCAGGCAGTGCCCTTATATTTTAGAAAAACGTCTGTTGTGTTAAGGAATGATCTGGATTCTAAAGTGACATTTAAGGGTGGGAATTGTGGATTGACTATAATAATATGTTTGGCCAAATGTTCAGGATGTGATAGTTTTTCACTGGAATAATATATTTGGCCAAATGTTCAGGGTGTGATAGTTTTAATATTGGAAAAACCGCAAGGAAATGAAAAAAGAATATATGAACATAATTATGACATTGTTAAGAAAAATCCTAATAACGCCCTTGCAAAACATGTAGAAAATTGTAAGGAATATAGAAAATTTGGGTTGGAATAACTGAAACTTTGGGTAAAGATTCCAAGGGTGGACGGTGGAATATTTTTTTAGAATACAAATAATTGTTATGGCAGCTTAGATTAAGTGCTGCACAACCACCTGGATTAAATGAAAGTATAATATGTAATCAACATAAATGGATTATATTGCATTTTTATATTAAGTGATTTTTTTTTTTTAATTTGGGATGGTTAATTAGAATATAGCTTATTCTGGATTTTATACTATTTTAACATAGTGTATACCTAGCACAAACAGTGTTCAACTTCACGGTTTTATGTTGCATTCATTATTATTTTTTGCTTTGATTTCCAAAAAGAGTTACAAAATTTTAACTATAACAAAAAATTTTTATTGGTATTTGGATTCTGATATTTATATATACATTTTCATTGGTGTCAACTGATATATAGGTTTGGCATTTTTTAAATTGATGTGGTAGGAATGTTATTTAAGTGACATTTTTAACTCAGTATTCTGATTAAGTCCTTGGTCAGTAATGAAAGAGCTTAATTTGTATGGGTTAAAATAATTTGTTTTACTAAAATGTACTGGTTGTTTTCCATTCTTTTAGTATTCTGTTGAGGGTATTGGTATATTTTGAGTGCTGAGCCTACTTTTGAGTGGTTAAGGCTTTAGGGTCAGCAGAGACTAGGCTGAAGAACTGAAAGTTGACTGGAGAGAAGGCACAAGAGTTTAAGGAATTTCTCAGGGCTCTAGCACCTCAAAAAAGAGGAAATAAATGAACAGAAGAAGAAGAAGAATGGCAGCACCTTAAAACAACGTGTGTGAGGACTTCTGGTCAGATATGTGGCCAAGCCAGGTATAGAAATTAGTTACATGAGGAAAGCTGGTGGTTGAATGTGTTAAATTCAGGAAGTCCTCAAAACAAAGATGTGCAGGAAAAGCTGGGAGGTAGAAAAGATAGACCAGGCAAAGGACTACTATTTGGCTAAGAAAGAGGCGGAGAGAGGAGTTGCAATAGCAAAGAACAAGGCATCAGAGGCACTTTACCAGCTGCTGTAAAGAGACTCAATAGATAGCCTTGGAACCTGATATAAAGATAAAGAAGAAAGTCAGACACCCCTCATAAGGGATGCTAGCAACAACCTGCTCACTAACTCACTGGAAATTAAGGCAGATGAAAGGAGTACTTCCAGCAGCTTCTGAATGAAAACCCCACAGAAGTTGTACTGCCCGAGACACAGCCTAAGATGAAAGAAGAGTAGGAGCCCACCCTAGAAGAAGTAAAAACAGATCTAAGGAAAATGACTTTGCAATCACTTTATCCACCCCCTTAGACCCTTTTTTAGGCAAAACCAAAGTGACAAACCTACCCACATAGCAAATAAAACCCCAGTGAACCTAAAGGTATTAATGCATAATGCTAGGAGCCTAAATATGGAACTCCACATTCTACAAGCTCTCCTCATTGTACAGAATATAGACATCTGTGCTGTTACCAAGAAATGGTTTACATCTGCAGAAAGTACTCCAGCAGTGCAAGGCTTCATTGCCTTCCAGACATTTACACCATCAGCTGCACAGACAGTAGAGGAGTCTCAATGTATATTAGCAACAAGCATAACTCTACTTTGGCTAAACAGAAGAGGCTCTGGAATTTGTCCATGTGCATGTCACCATAGAAAAAAGCCCCATACCACATCCTAGCAAGCTGCAGGTCACCCTCTGTGTACCTAGAATCACATAGCTCATACCTAGACCTTCTGAAGTTGCTCATCACTAAACCAAAATACCCTATTCATGTGAACTTTAACCCTGTATAGAATGGAAAACATACACTGCCTCATATTTACAGACACAGTGATTCCTGGGCTTTATTAACACAAATAACTTTGAAAGCTTCTGGAGCATTTCTCCTCAGGCCTCGCTGAAAACAGGATCTGTGGAACCTAGTCAGACTTTCCCAGTCAACAAATGTTAAATAAATAAAAAAACAAATAAATAAATAAATAAAAGATAGTGCGCACACACGCCAGAGGTTCAAACATACCTGACCTAGTACTCACCAATATGGGAGAACACTATAACCCCCCCCGGTGAGGTTGGACCACAAAGCTGTCTCCTTTTAAATAAATCAACTCAGTAACCCCAGCAAACACTGTAACAGTTAGGGACTATTCCAAAGCAAACTACATCTTATCAAGTGATGATTTGTCAAAATTCAGTACCCCTCCGAACCCTGAGTTCACAGCAACCTATGCAGACTTTTTCACAGAGACCCTGTACAACCATGAAATGGCTGTATACAGGCTTCTGTACCTACTAGAAGTAAGCCCAAAACAAATTCTGTTAACTAACCTTACTGGTGGAAACCTAACCTTAATATGGTATATAACCAAAGAAAAAAAGTCATGGCTAAAATCAGAAATTTCCATAATGATAGGACCTCTTTAATTAAACTAAACAGAAAAGTAAGAGGACTAATTAAGCAATAAGGCCAATTATGAGGTCAGTATAGCCTCATAGGCTAAAAAGCCAAGCACAAGACCTTCTACAGCTAAATCCTGTAAGGCAGCACTAATCAGTGTGCTGAACTGGTGGTCAGTGGTGCCACATTCACTGATGTCACTGGATTCAGATCAGGATGTAGCACAACTGACCTGATGTTTTCAGTATAACAGATAGTTGAGAAGAAGGTAGATCTGAGGAATATGTACTTGGACCCAATGATTCAAGTATAAACAGTTTTTAGACTTACAGAGGGGTTCCCAGTGGGAATGGCTGTGCATCAGGATTCAGCTCTGAGCCCAGTGCTGTTCATACTGGTGATGGACTACAATAGCAAACAGGTAGGAGAGAAAAGATAAACAAAGTTGTATGCAGACAATGTGGCATTACAGGCAGACTGTGATCAAGGTCTTCATGATGGTGCAGTGGTGCAGCGGTAGCATTGTCACCTCACAGCAAGAGGTTCTCCAGTTCGATTCTCAGCTGGAGTGCCTTCTCTGCAGAGTCTGCATGTCTTCCCTGCATTTGTGTGGGTTTCCTCTGGGTGCTTCAGTTTCCTCCTACATTTCAAAGACATGCATCTGGACTGGCTCTCCCTGGGCCTTCGCTGAAAATTGGCTTTGTTCCAAGTCGGACTTTCCCGGTTAACAAATGTTAAATAAATAAATAAATGATAGGGGAATGAAATGCAGAACTGAAGGCACATGGAATGAAACTGAGTACAGATAAGACAGTTAAAATGACAGCAAATGGGGGAAATCAGAAGAAGCTGAAAACTGAGATAGAAGGGAAATAATGAAACAGGGTAACAGCTTTAAGTAGCAGGGAGGGTTGGTTGAGGAGAAAGGAAGTCTGAATGAGGAGGTCAAAGCTAGAATCAGAGGGGCTGCAGACAACTAACACTGAGAGGGTCTATATTACTTTATCAAGCTCTAAAAAGATCGACAATGTAAAAATCTACACCAATATATCAAAAGATGGCAATTCCGAAAGCAGTAAATAGCAAAAATAGGATTGTCGAAATATCATATTTGGCCACAGTGAATTCAGTGACGCAGCATGTTACTACGACATTGTGTATGAATGACATGCAGTAAATAGAAAAATGACAACAGTGGTATACATGTATGTATTAATGTAAAAGTTTACCAAAAAAAGTTTACCGAAAATGCCGGACTTGCCCTTTCCTCACTGTAGTGTGATCTCAGAGTTAGTATATATATCTAGCAGGGGGTGTGTTGAGCGAAGCCCCCCACAATAGCAAGTTTGAGGACTGGTATTTTGACGTTTAGGTCGTTAGGAATTTCTAGGTATTTGTCATGGTCGGCCAACATCGCGTCCTGCTTGCTAGTGAGCAGCAGAAGTAAAACAACCCTATAAACATCCTTAACTCTATCCACTAAACAATACAGTAAAACACCATTTCCAATCTAATTTACTAAATAAATCAGTGTGAATTTATACAACATAACGTACTGAACTTGCACGGCGCGTTAATGTAGAAATTTATTGTAACTAAGGTCAATATCAATACAACAGTTTGGAATTATGATATTCTACATTTTCAGCTTTTGATCATTTTGTTGTTCGAGGTTTTGGTGTCGATATTTACATTTTCAATGTTTTCACCATTCAATAACATAATATAAACCCCACTGAGAAGCAGGGATAATGTATGACAGAAGAATGCCACAGATGAAAAGTGAGATGTACAAACCAGTGTAATGACCACTTCTTCTATATTGTACAGAAACCTGGGCAGTGAGGGCAGAGCAGCTGAGGAATATAGATGGTGATGGAGATGAAGTGCATGAGACGGGTGGTAGGACGCGAACTGTGGGACAGACGAAGGAAGAAGGACATCAGAGCAGAAGCCAGAGTAGCTTCAATAACTGAGAAAGTCAAAGACAACAGATTATGGTGGTTTGGGTACGTGTCAAAAAGCATAATGGCAGAAGACAATCTGGTGAAGAGGATTTGGGACAGACAGGAAGAAAAGTCCAAAAAGTACTGCCAGCCCAAAGTGGTGTGGTAAAAGTATATTTTTAATTGTGACAATAAACACAGACAGGTTTCAGCAAACAATTACATAGCCTTCCTCAGTGTCACAAAACTTTCCACAAATAGCCCCATAATATATACAGCAGTTAATTGGCAAGAGAACATGATTGGTCACATTTGCTCATTGAGCCCAGGGGGGAATAATCCTCCCAGTTTAATAAGCCATTTTCTTTCTTTTGAATTTAATATATTATGCCAGCCAACCTTGTTCCCTTTCTTGCCCATGATTAAATCTATTACAGTAAACCTGAAATTGGCTGTTGGGTGATTCAAAACATGCTTATACAAGGCACTACTTGCTTTCTTATTTTTAATATCATTAATATGTTCACTAATACGGAGTTTCACAGGTCTCGAGGTTTGTCCTACATAAAACGCAGAACATGAGCAGGTGGCCAAGTAAATCAACCATTCACTAGAGCAATTAGCAAAGAACTTAATATCATAAACCTGGCCAGTATCCCTGCTGGTGAATTCTTTGGTCTTGCCCACCCGGATGCAATGTGTACAGTCCCACATGGGAAACACCCAACCAGATGATCCCCCATAAGTGTTGTTTGACGTTGTGACTGAACGTCCAAAAACCCAATTTTATAATGAGTAAAAAAAGAACCCAATGTTCTCCCTCTCCTATACCCAAAAGGGTATCTGTCCAGTAACATATTGGCAAGCCTGACATCTCCCATCAAGATATTCCAATTGCACTGGATCACTTCTAGAAGATTATGTGTATTGTGTCCATAGGTGGTAATAAATCTGATATGTGATTCCTGAGTAGGGGACATACCCTTATATATAATCAGATCCTGTCTATCTAATGAGGATACCTCCTTACAAGCAATGGTAATGGTGCCAGATTTGTACCCCTGTGCCTTGAATCTACACACCAGGTCACACCTTTGTTGTTCATAAGTATTAGAATCAGAGCAAATACACTTGATTCTCATAAGTTGGGATTTAGGTATGTTGCGTATGATATGAGGAGGGTGATGACTAGAGGCATGCAACAAAGCATTGTATTCCGGAAATTTCTGGTATACCTGTGTATCAAATGTGTGATCAGGATTCCTGTTCACCAGAACATCCAAAAAAGTGATCTGGTTCAGATCAAATTTGCACGTAAAGTGAATACCCCATTTGTTGTTATTGATGTAATCCAAAAACTCATTTAGAAAAGCAACATCAGCTCTCCATACTAGCCAGCAGTCATCCAAATAGTGACGCCAAATGTCAATTTTGGACAAGCACAGATTGTGAAGGGGGTCATAATTGTTCTTCCATATATGCCATGAAAAAATTGGCATATATAGGGGCAAAAGAAGCCCCCATAGCAGTACCCTGCATTTGCAAATAGTAACAATCCTGGTAATAGAACACATTCTTGGTTAGTACATGCTCAGTTAATCCCAAAAGAAATGTGTTAAAGCCCGGTGGGTAGAGTTCAGATATTGTTAACCAATGTTCCAGTGCTAACAAGCCTGTCCAATGTGGTATATTAGTGTAAAGGGCAGACACATCAAGGGTACAAAGCAACTACCCTGGCTCAATTTGGGTGTCTTGCAGGATCTGCAGGAACTCCATTGTGTCTTGAATCTGGGCCCTAACATACCTGAGTAAAGGACGGAGATATTGTGTCAAATAAACCGATAACGTCTCAGTGAGAGATCCCCTACCCGAAACAGTAGGGATACCAGGAGTGTTCTGTAATGATTTATGGACCTTGGGAAGAAAATATATGTATTGTGGTTTGGGATCGCTCACCATCAGATGTTTCGAAATAGAAGTTGTGATTATCCCTCCTCCACTGCCAGGTTCAAAAAAGGCATCAACCTGTTTTTTGAACCCCCAGTAGGATCCAGGGGCATACGCATGTAATACTGTATATTGTTCAGTTGCCTCTTTGCCTCACTATCATAACTGACCCAGTCCATAACCACTACAGCACCCACTTTGTCAGCCGGTGAGATGACCAAATTCTTATTAGACCTAAGCTGTATTAGGGCCTCCTGTTGTATCTTTGAGAGATTATGTGACTTGCCAACTATGGCAGAATAGTGGAGATGTAGATCTTTGAGAACTCTGTGGAGAATGAGATGAACAGTAGGATTCATCGAAGGCATAAAGCTAGACCTATGGAAATGAAATGTATGATTATCAAACTCATGATCCTGTTGTTCAAAAAACAATTTCAAATTTAAACTTCGACAAAAGGAATTCACATCATCAGCAAAAACACCCTCAGTGACAAAGAATGCAGGGATAAAGTTTAATCCTTTATTTAGTAACTCAGTTTGAGTTGGAGTTAAAACATATGAAGAAATGTTAAGAACATTCTTAAATTCAGTTACTTGTTGGTCATGTTTTGTAATAATGTCGCCACATCGGGTATTCTTGTGGTGTTTCTGCCCTGCCCTATGTCTCCTGGCCCTAAAGGGGTGTCTGAGTTGCTGCGTTTGGGTATGGGAGATGATAGAACTAGTGGTGTTTATGAATCTGTAATGGAGGATGAATCATCCCCCGAAGTACTGCCAAAAGATGACACATTCTTCTTTAGGATGGACCTTGGCCATTTTCTCTTATTGGGTTGGGATCCCATATTAGCAAACTTAACACTTTTGTGGGTTCCAAATGGTCTCCCCCCCTAGCATAGTCCACTTGGTCTTGGTTAAACTTGTAGATTTTCCTGTCCCCGAGTTGACCTTCCAAAGTCAAAAGTTCCTGACTTAACTGTTGTAAGCAGGTTTGATAGCATGCCTGCCCCTCAAACAGATTGGTATCTTCATACAGTTTATTAACCTCATTCAAATTAGAGTCAATGCTTCTGTTATAATAGGCCAGTAAGGCCTCCACAAACTGCATAGACTTTTCCCAGTTAGGGATCGCCACAGCGGAACTCCGGTCCGCTAATGATTGGCAGTAGATTTTTTTGGTGCTGAGTTGCCAGCCTGACGCCCAACCTTCAGCGAAGGCACGCCTATTCACGCATGTCTTTCGGAGGCCACTTGACCGCGAGGAGGACATGCAGACTACACACAGAAGGCACTCCAGCCAAGAATCGAACAGGAGAACCTCTTGCTGTGAGGCAACTACGCTACCACTGTACCACCACTGAATTACAACGAACAAAGCACAGGTGGTGACTTTTTAGAGGAAATGAAAGATATGCTGCATAAAAGATACACATCAGTAGTGTTAAATCTGTACAACATGCACATTGCTGCTGCTGGTACAGATAAATGATTCTCAGTAGCAGAAAGTAAACTAGGCTATGCCTATGACACATATTCTAGAAAGTGGACTGGCCTATGACTCAGATCTCAGGAAGTAGAACTTCACAAAAAAATCCTACAAATTTTAAATCATAGATTTAAATTGATTCCTGTCTCAGCAAAAGACTTGGTACAGCAGGGACTACATTAATTTCATACTTAAGTGATTCCTAGCATGTATATTTTTGGAAAAGCTCAAACATTAAGAAAATCCACTCATGTTGTGCTCGCACTAGGAAGTGTAACTTAGAAGAATGAGCAATGCCAACATTCATTATTTAAGCCACTAACTGTTTATTAAAAATAAATACACTTGGTAAAATAAATAAAATATTGAAAATTAAACATACAAGGTCAAGCACTTTTGTCCTATAACTGTCAGAGCTTCATCAGAACCATGAAAGATCAAATCCAGAGAATGCTCTTTCAAAAGTTCAGACTAATGTATCACATGATTCAAAATACCCAGTCAGTATCATTTGGGACTAAAATTGTGCCAAAGCCTTCTTAAAGCTATATTGTCAGCGTATATAATATATGTATGTATAAAGATTAAAAAAATATATATTGAAATGTTACATACCCCTAAGAGTTGAAACTTAAAAGGCTTGAGTTCACATAAACACATAATTAATTAAAAACCAAGTTAGAATAACTTGACAATTTAAATATTACTTGTCATTTGAATAGAACATTGTCCAGAGAAATGTATCATGTTATACTAAACAACAGGAAACTCTTAATAAAAACTCAGCAAAAATTAAAAATCCAGTTTTATTAGCGCTTTCGGCGAGGTCAGTGCCTCCCCTTCTTCAGACAACAAACAAACAAATTAACAACTAATTTATATTGTGTTTTGGTACAATTATTCAATTATACTATTAAGTCTTGTACTTTCTTTAAAGAGACTATGCTTGTAAATCAGTTCTTATATCCTGTAGGCTAACCACCATGGAATACCTACACACTTAAGACAATAACTACATATGTTTTAAAATAAATTAATATAGACATTATTAAACCATAAAATATTCTAGAAAATCGCATATACTATATTATATAAAATATAAAATGTGTTATCTAGTTTCTAAAATTAAAAACAAGAAACATTTACTACAGCTTATTATAACACTAAGCAAGCATAATAAAAGTCAAGATATGACTAATACTTTAACATTCGATTTAAAACTCACTTAAATCATTGAGCTAATAATTGAGCCCTAATCTATTCTGACATCATACAAATACATATTAAGATCAAAACTTCGCTTGATTATAAAAAAACACATCACACCTACAATTCCCTTAGCTATGCTTATTGAAAACATTAGTTTTCCTTGTTGGTGAACATTCAAACAATTACTGTTGAAATTAATCAATTTTGTTTTTATTTTTATCTTATATTTTGTAGAATATTTTATTTACCTAGGTAGGGCTAATAGTTTCAGTATACTTTTAATAGAAACATATTCATTAAGCCCTGGTTGATTTAGTTTCAACAGTAATTGCTTGAACGTTCACCAACAAGGAAAACTGTTTTCAATAAGCATAGCTAAGGGAATTGTAGGTGCGATGTGTTTTTTTTATAATCAAGCGATGTTTTGATCTTAATATGTATTTGTATGATGTCAGAATAGATTAGGGCTCAATTATTAGCTCGATGATTTAAGTGAGTTTTAAATCGAATGTTAAAGTATTAGTCATATCTTGACTTTTATTATGGTTGCTTAGTGTTATAATAAGCTGTAGTAAATGTTTCTTGTTTTTAATTTTAGAAACTAGATAAATTTTATATTTTATATACTATAGTATATGCGATTTTCTAGAATATTTTATGGTTTAATAATGTCTATATTAATTTATTTTAAAACACATGTAGTTATGGTCTTAAGTGTGTAGGTATTCCGTGGTGGTTAGCCTACGGGATATAAGAACTGGTTTACAAGCATAGTCTCTTTAAAGAAAGTACAAGACTCAATAGTATAATTGAATAATTGTACTAAAACACAGTATAAATTAGTTGTTAATTTGTTTGTTGTCTGAAGAAGGGGAGGCACTGACCTCACCGAAAGCGCTAATAAAACTGGATTTTTAATTTTTGTTCGGATTAATTTCAGTTTATTGCTCGCTGGTTTGAGTTTAACAGTTTGTAGTTTTTTTGTGAGTGTCGTTCAAAAACTCAGCAAAAATTAAAAACTGAAGTTCAACAATAAAACAAAAAAAAACAAGCATTTTACGGTTATATTAAAGCTTAGCACTCCTCAATTTAAGGCAGGTATGATAGAAATGTGCTCATGAAGTCCTGGAAAAGCTGCAGCATTCAGTTTTAACTGCCACTTTAGAAACTCAATTTATTTTTATTTATTTTATTTTTCATTTGTTTACCGGGAAGGTCCTACTGGACATACGTCCATTTTCAGTGGAGGCACGGGGAGAAAAGCTCCAATAACAGTAAAATACAATGGATACACATTCACTAGATAAATCCTACAGGGGCTCAGTACCATTGAGCATACTTAGCATGCAATGTAATGCAATGCATGCAATAGATAGCATTAACAAGATAAAATAATACAGGAGTTATTTTTCAGTTGAGCATACTTTGGAAATAATAACATCTTATAACATAACTAAGAGTGAGTAATTACTAATATAACTGTTTCCATCTCTGTGTTTTTTTTAGAAATCAAGGGGCTTTATCTATGGGGAAACAAGTAGAGGGAGTGGGAGGTAGAGAGCCATCATTTTATAGTTAGTAGAATCCCAACAACAGTGAGTTGATATGGCCTCATGTCAAACTCAAACATGTTTCTTTTTCAAAGGAATGCTTGCCGACTACCTTTTCTGGAAAATGTTTGTATACTATCATCCTTCAAGATGGAAGACTTAAAGTGTTAAGTAAATATTTACAGGTACACAAGAGCCTTCCAGTGGATAAAACTGCCATTCTTTGTTGTTTATTAGATGCTGTTTTTAATAACATTTCTTGTGATCTTCAAAATAAACAGTTTCCCTAGTTAAGATGAGTGGCCACTGGAAAATCCATGGCCCCAGCCTTTGCCACTTTAGTTTTTTCTCAGTGAATGAAAAAGGCAGTATATTAAATGTTCCAAATTTAACTAATGGCTGGGGTTGTACAGATGCTTTATTAACATAATTTTTTAGTTTGTACCGTTTCTGTATAAACATGTGGTTAATTTATTTAATATTTAAATCGTACTACTGGTTTTCTTGTGTTTTCTGATAAAAGTGTCACACTGATGTCACAGTAATATAATTTGTTTGACATTGCTACTGAATTTAGTGAATCCCCATGCTTTGTAAAATCTAATATCCTCAGTAAGGAGACTTTGCATCCTATGTGAGAGCATGAGAGCATCCCCACTGTGTTAAGAAAAATACTGAATCCAAGCTGTTAGGATGCTATCAGATAAAATGATTATAAGGAACAGATAATGATGTTAAAAAAAAAAAAGAAAAAAAAAAACATTTTCAGGGAATGAGGATATAGGATTAAATTATTACAGTCAATGATTAACTAAATTGAGAACTACAGCATGTTTTCCATTTTAAGAGATATCAGAGTTAGTACAAACAGTGATACATCAGCAAGTAGTAAAGGTGGGAAAGTGAGAACACATGCCTTGGTATTCGGTTATAGTTCAAACAGTTCATTTTTAAAAGAAGTAATCATCCCTAACGCAAAGATTGACCATGGTGAAGTTTCACATTTGATAGGTGCTGAACCATAATTTACTTACAAATTAAAGAATAACCTGGGAATATATTTTGAAAAAAATTAAAAAATATAGGGCAACAAGACAAATTAAAAAAAATTGGTACTTAGATGTTTGGAATGTATACCCAGTGCAAGTGTATAATGACTGTCCCAGTGTTATTTAATCACATCTTTCACCAGTATGTGGACCTGTAATTCAACAGGTGTGATTTATTTGGCAGCATAAGTACAGATTAAAATGATTCTGCACTGGTAGTAGGTCTTGTAAATTGTTGCAAAGCATTTATGAATATATTCTGGCTTAGAAAAAAGAAGGGTATGAAAACTGCTTTGACAAGGAATTCAGTAAAAATTAGGAAATTCAAGTGATTTGTGTTTTATCATTTCATAAAAGTAGAAACACTCCAAGATAGTGACGAAATGGAGTAGGAACTATGCCTGGATGCTAATAACTTCAAAGGTTAAATGTACATACCAGTGTAACAGCTAAATGATTACAAAACACTAAGAAATGGAATAGGAACTATGCCTGGATGCTAATAACTTCAAAGGTTAAATGTACATACCAGTGTAACAGCTAAATCATTACAAAACACTAAGAAATGGAATAGGAACTATGCCTGGATGCTAATAACTTCAAATGTTAAATGTACACACCAATATAACAGCTAAATGATTACAACACACTAACTTTAGCTGCAGTATATAATCCCCCTGGTGACAATATCCCAGTATTAGGACACATTATTTCCTGGTTCACACAATATACCCAATGAAACTACTCTCCAAGGGGATGTCAACATCAATTGGCTATCCCTTACATGCAACCCCCCCTAGCTCTAGCATCAACATTCATGGCTTCTCACAACTTGTCACCACCCCAACCCACTTTAACAAACCAAATAACACAAGCTCTATCATAGATTGGATCTTGCTATCTAATCCTGTCCCTTACAACCATCCTAAGGCTCTGTCTGATTTTATTAGTGGCCACTCTCCCATCTGCATCCAAAAATTTGCTCCACCCCATCAAAGGCCTCACAAATTCAGAAACTGATGTAGCCTCTCAAACTTCCATCCTGGCATACTTAATAGCACAGCCGCCTCCATAAGCTGGTCCTTCCTATCATACCAACCTCTAGATGCTGCTGTACAAAAATTAAACAACATTTTCCTAAGCGTATTTCACACTTTTGCTGCTCCCTGGAAAATAAGAGTTAAATCTCTCCACTTACCCTGGTTATCCCAATCCGCTGGCACTCTTACGCAGAAATGAGACAATGTCTGGAAACTCTGGATTAAAACTAAAGCCCCCATCTATCTCCAAACCTACAAAGAACACCAAAAAAAAAGTCAACTATGACAACAAAAACTTTTACCTCAAACCCCAAACAACTCAACTTAATAACTCCCAAGAATTCTGGAACTCTGTCAAACAAATCCTGGACCCAGGTAACCCCACAGCACCTAGCCCCTGTCCAAATAACATCCCCCTTGA
This sequence comes from Protopterus annectens, assembly GCF_019279795.1. Taxonomy (NCBI): domain Eukaryota; kingdom Metazoa; phylum Chordata; order Ceratodontiformes; family Protopteridae; genus Protopterus; species Protopterus annectens. Next base: position 659,677,771 of record NC_056750.1, read on the forward strand.
AACTGTCACCATATTCAACTTCTGCATCATTAAAACTGTCTGTAAACTCCTCCAGCCATGCTGATCCCCCCCCTCTCCCTCAAATAACAACAACACCTCTCTTAAACCTGTTCCCACCACATACATAAAAAACTCCTACTTATTCTCAAGCCATGCTTTCCATCTGTGGACAGCCTACCTTCATTCTTCCTTAAGTTAGCTGCTAACTCTATAGTCTACCCAGTCTCCATTCTTATAAACCATTCTATAAGGGAATCCAGTGTATCATCACTCTGGAAACAATTTTTTACCATATCTATCTGTAAGGGTGGTAACTCCACGGAACTTCTAATTACCAGACCATAGCAATATTGTCCCCCCCTCCAAAGTACTTGAAAAATGTGTACATAAGCAACTCATGGACTATTTACTCCAAGTAAATCTACTCACTACCACACAACATGAATTTCGTCCCAACCAAAGCACTACTACTGCCCTCATTTCACTCAGTCAGTCTCCACTGCCCAAGACAACAGCACACTTCTTGTCTCTTTCTATACCTCTGCACAGCATTCAACACTGTCTCACACACTATGCTGCCTTCCAAACTCTCCGATCTCAGTCTTTCCAGTACTACCATCTCCTGGTTTTCTAGCTATCTCTGTAACAGACAGCAATCTGTTAAATGGTTCTTCTCACTGTCTCCCTTTCTCCCCATCAAAATGGGAGTTCCTCAAGGGTCAGTTCTTGGTCCCTTACTACTTAATATCTTCACTAATTACGTCCATACTTCCTGTCCTTACTCTTCTCTCTTGCAATACACTGATGACTCCACACGTAATGTCCACCTCTGACAACCTCTCTGACCTACATTCCCCTCACCCAAAACTGATTTATCTCTATAAAATACTGTCGGTCTAAAAAACAACTCATTCTAAATCCTAAAAAGATGAAGCTTATTTTATTCCTCCCCAAATCTCTCACAAATCTTAAACCTACCTTCTCTATTACTTCACTTAACAACACAGTCATAAATGCAGACACTCACACCAAACTGCTTGGAGTCACCTTCGATGACCAGCTCAAATTTGACCTGCATGTCCTTCATTTCATAAAAAGACACACCAAAAACTAGGCTAACTTTACAGAAATAGCAAATTCCTCACAAAAGACTGCAGACTCTCTGTTGCCCACACAAAAGACTGCAGACTCTCTGTTGCCCATGCCCGTCTTCCCCCAGCCTTGTCTACATCTCACAAATGTTAAGTAACCTACAAGCCTCCCTTCTATGAAAACGTGAATCCACCTATTGCAAAGTATCGAGATTTGCAGCTAACCACGCCTCAAAAACGCATCACTGTCAATCCCTCAAACTTTTAAACTGGCTAGAGCTCACCCATCAACTTCTACTCTCTCAAGTCCCTATCATTTATTTCATCCTCAACAAGTCCTCAGCCTGTCCATCTATTGCTGCACTCCTCTCACTTTATACTCATTCTAGAACCCTCAGGAGTTCTGAACAGCAATGTTTGGAAATCTACAAGCCCAAAAAATATATAGGCCAAAATCTCTATAGCTATACTCCTGCCCTAGCATGGAGCAAACTACCCTTGCCCATCAGAAAAATACCCCATGGACATGAATTAAAAAAAAAAGCTCTAAAAGAATACCTGCTTAATTAATTAATCAATTAATCAATTAATTAATTAATTAATTAATTAATTAATTTATTTATATTGTTGACCGGGAGTGCCCGACTGGACGTAGGTCCATTTTCAGTGGAGGCCCGGCAAGAAAAGCTCCACAGTTAAAATAAACAGACAGTAGTTACATTGGATTACATAGCGATTAACAATTTACATAGCAATTACTTACAACATATTTACAGATGAAGAACATAGTACATCAGTAGACAACTAGAATCTTTATCTGTGAAGTACTTAACAGACATTAACAAATGTTACAAGAAGAAGTTCCTGCTGTATAATAAGTACTGGCTTATGAGCATCTGAGCTTGCTATAATCAAGGTAGTTAGTGGAGTGGAAAGAAAGGTAGTGGTTGGATGGGGAGGGTCGTATTAGAGTGGGAGTTGCAAGGGCATAGCCAGCATGTTTTTAGGTTTGCTTTTAGTAAAGTTTTGAAGTGGGTGCATGATGGTATGAAGGTAATTGTGGGTGGGAGGGATTTCCATAATTTGGCTATGGTGCAAGAGAATAGTGCTTCACCAGCAGAATTATTGGCTTTAGTGATCTGCAAGTGATTTTTGTTGCTGGATCTTAGTGGTCTGGTGGTGCGATAGGGTTGCAGTAGATTCTGGAGGGATGGGACATTTAGTGGATGATTTACTAGTTTGTGGGCAAGTGATAGTTGATACCATTGAAGGAGGTGAGGGAGTTCAAGCCAGCCCAGTTCAGCAAGTGAGAGACAGTGGTGACTACAGTAGGATGCCCCTGTGGCGAATTTGGCAATTTTGTTGTAGCAGGTCTCTAGCTTGTTTAAATCGCATTGCCTTAGGCTGGTATATATTGGACAGGCATAAAGTAGGGTGGAGATAAGGTGGGAGTTTGCTATTGAAATCTTTGCTGCTTTGGTGAGAAGTTGCTTATTTCTGTATAACACTCCTAGTTTATTGTGGACTTTTTTTATGGTCAAGGATATGTGAATGTCAAATTTTTGTTTATTGTCTATTTCTACTCATAGCAATTTGGTGTGTTCAGTTGGGTATATAGTGGTGTTGTCTTTTGCTGTGATGTTAAAGTGAGAGTTGTTTTGAGTATGTTTGGTGGGTTGGAAGGTGAGTAGTTTAGTTTTGTTTGGGTTGAGTATTAATTGGGCATCGGATAACCAAGTTTCAACAGAGGAAAAGGCTTCCTGTGTGACTTTTTGCAGTTTGGGTAGGGACTGAGCTGAGCAGATGATGGTTAAGTCGTCTGCGTATTGTATGAGTGTGCCATCTTTGGTGGCAGAGGCTAGATTATTGGTGAAAACAGAGAAGAGTAGGGGTCCAAGGATGGATCCCTGGGGGACCCCTATGGAGACAGGTAATTGGGGAGATATGTAATTCTGCCATAAAACGGATTGTTGGCGGTCAGACAGGTAACTCTGAAACCTGTTGGTGACCGATTGTGAGAAGGATAGGTTATTGAGGACAGAGATAAGTTGTTTATGTGGGACCATGTCAAATGCTTTAGATAGGTCTAGGAAAGTAGCAGAGGAGAGATAGCCATTGTTTTTATGCTGAAGGATAGTGTTAGTAAAGGAGAGTAAGGCAGTGGTGGTGCTATGGTTTGGTCGGAAACCATGCTGAGTATTGGAAAGGAGGTTGTTAGTAAGGAGGTAGTCTGAGACCTGAGAGTGTATGCATCTCTCTAGTATTTTGGAAAGTGGAGAGAGAATAGCTATGGGGCAGTAATTGGTTAGTTCCGTGGAGGTTCCGCCTTTGTGGAGGGGAATTATATGTGATACTTTCCACAGTGTGGGAATGTAACTTTCTGACAGAGATCGGTTAATCAAGATGGATACTGGGTAGGCCAGAGCATCAGCTGCGATTTGTAGGTATTCACTTGGGAGGTTGTCTGCTGCTAATCTGGTGGGCTTAAGTTTAGTTAAGAGTTTTTTTATGTTGGAGGTAGGTACAGAAGAAAAAGAGAAGGCAGTGGGGAGATTACTAGTTGAAGGTGTGGGTTGGAGGGGAGGGTGGTTGTGTTGTTTAGCTAGTGATAGCATGGTTTGTGTGAAGTGTGTGTTGAATGAGGTAACAATATTTTTCTGAGGAGTGAGGGATGTTAGGAGGAGGGGTATTGACTTTACATGAGTGGAGGATGGAGTTTATGGAGGACCAGAATCGTTTGGGGCTGTGTTGAGAGGAGTCTAGGGCAGACTGGTAGTATTGGAATTTGTCCTGTTTTATTAGCTTTTTGACTCTATTGCGTAGTTCTAGGAATTTCTGTCTAGTTAAGGGGGTTTTGGTTTTGCGCCAGTGCTCCCAGGCTTTATTCCTGTTTTTCATTTCTGACTTAGTGGTTTTCTGTAGCCATGGGGAGGGTTGTGCTTTGATTCTGGAAAGTCTTATGGGGGCATGGTAATTAAGGATGCTCAGGAAGGTAGTATTAAAAAATTCAACTGTGTCATCAAGGCTGAGGTACTTTAGAGGATGACAGTTACATTCTTTGAGGGATGAGATGAATGTGAGTGAGTTAAAGTTTAGTTTTTTACATATTTGACGGTAGATGACAGGTTTAGCTTGGTATAGGTATTTTGTTGAGTAGGAATGTTGGGAAGTGATCACTGAGGCTATCTGATAAGCAGCCTGTTATATATGACTGGGAGCTCTTACTGACTATTATCCAGTCCAGGGTAGTGTGCTTGCTGGAGTTTTTATTTATCCTGGTTGGCGACTGGACTAGTTGGGTGAAGCCATGAAGGTTTACATGATGGGTTGGATGGTTGCCAGAACAGGATTGCCAGTCAATATTGAAATCACCTAAAATGATAGTTTCTTGGGGGAGATGATGGGTAGACCAGCTGAGGAGGTTTTCTAGTGGAGGGATGTTTTGGCCAGGTGGGAAGTAGCATCCAATTATGTTGATGGTTTTATTTTGGTTTATTTTGAGGTTGGTATATATTATTTCTTCATTGCCTATTTGTGGAGCTGATGACTTTAAGATCTGGATGTTTAGATGCTGTTTAAATATTATAGCTACACTGCCTCCTTTCTTGTTTAGCCGGTCTACTCTTAGTATGCCATAACCTGTGGGGAGTATTTGCTCACTGGTAATGTGAGGTTTTAGCCAGGTTTCTGTCAGGATGACTATATCTGGGGAGTTCAAGTCTATGGTGGCATGGAGTTCATGGACTTTGTTGGATATACTTCTAATATTTAGGCTTAGTAGAAGGAAGTCACTTGGCTTTCTATTGGCTGTAATATGGGAGAAGTTGTGGTTTCTAGTCTGATTATGAGGATTGGGGTTGGAGATGGTATGGCCAGGGTTGGGGTGGATATCTCCACTTAGGGCTAGTTTAGATATGCATGAGGTTATTAGTTTTCTCAGTTGTTGAATGTGTTTGTTTATAAGGGAAACTTTATGATTGTGCTCTTTGGGTAATAGGTATGGTGGGAGGGTTACTGTGTAAAGTTGTAGGGATGCTTTGTGCTTGAGTAATATAGTTGGTAGAATATGTGGGGGGTGCATAGGGATGTTTCTTGAGTTGGTGGGAGGGGAGCTGAGTGAGGGTGAGACATGAGTGGTGGTGTGAGTAGTAGTACAGTGGTAGTGGTTGAGTGGGGGAATGATGGAGCTTTGGTAGGATGTAAGATATGCAAGGAGAGTGCATGCCATGAGCATAGGTAAGGTATGCTTGTACATGTTAGTTGAGGAGGTGTGATAGTAGTGGGAAGATGGAGGAGGCAGTGTTGGGTTAGTGCTGTGGTTGGCTACTAGAAAGATGGGAGGGGTTTGTGAGTATAATAAAGGTGGGACCACTGGGGGTGGGAGGGAATAGGGGGCAGGGTGGGGAGCGAAGCAGGTAGAGACCCTGTTAGTTGCTCTTATGAGGGGGCTGGAAACAATCAGGTAACAGAGTTAACTGATAAATGAACATATGATAGTGACAAGGGTGGTTGTAGTTGTAAAAATGGTGCCTGCCACAGGTAATATTTATTAACTTTGGGATTGTCTTAAGGTAATAAACAGGGAAGGGGGAGGGGAGAACAAGGGTGTGAGCAGGCAGTTCTTTGTACAGCTGCTAATGAGCCAAAGCAAAGACAAGTTTGTGTTTAAGAAACAATCACAATTGACCAAGGACTGCTCAGAAACTGTAAGTCATTTCTTAACCATTTGCCAGGTGGAAAAACAGGATAACCTTGTATCAGTAGGCTACTGTGGTCCCAGTTTAAATTAACAAACACACAGTATTGATCAGTTATGGATACTATTTGCTAATAGAAGTGAAGAAGAGAGAAAGTGGAAGATGAATGTGTGTGTGGGGAGGGGGCTGCTTACAAGCCAAAGCAGAGTGCTCTCCAGGGGAAAATGAATATTGGCTCAAACAGGTAGACACATACACAAAGTTAACTTTAGTTGTTTGCAGACAGTTCAGACCCGGACTGCGCTTTTCATATAAGAGTGATAAAGGTGGTACCGCAGTTGAATACTTAAGAGTGGTGTTAGGTCTAGAAAAAAAAAGAGTACAGAGAGGAGTAAGCACTTTGAGATGGTAAAGATATATTAGAAAGATTACAAAAAACAAACTGAGCAAATAGCTACTGTATATGCAAGAAAATGTCTTGAACCAACAACTAGTATATGCAGATACTGAGCCAACTGGAAACACATCTGTCAGAAAAACCTCAAGACAGTTATGCAGTCACAGATAAAAATATAGCGAGCAGCACTCTGTCGAGGTTGTCTAATACAATTCTATCCACCAGTAACAGCACAATTATATAGAAATAATTTAGACACCAGTATGAACTGTCTACACACAACACAATTACATGAATAACATTAGTGAACAAGGTGCAGCTATGCAAACAGACCATACTAGTATACTAAAAACAACTTGGTGCAGACAAAATGCTAGCATGGCATAGTAACTTCCAATAATAAAACATAAATCATATTAGATGTCTAAAACAATTCAACATAAACATATACAGTTGTAAAATGTCTAACACAATTCAACATAAATAAGCATTTACAGTTGTAAAACACTTACTGGAGAGACACTGAGCTCCTTCATGGGGCTTGTAGCAGAGTGGACTGTAGTGGTAAAAATGGTGCCTGCCACAGGTAATATTTATTAACTTTGGGATTGTGTTAAGGTAATAAACAGCGAAGGGGGAGGGGAGAACAAGGGTGTGAGCAGGCAGTTCTTTGTACTGCTGCTAATGAGCCAAAGCAAAGACAAGTTTGTGTTTAAGAAACAATCACAATTGACCAAGGACTGCTCAGAAACTGTAAGTCATTTCTTAACCATTTTCCAGGTGGAAAAGCAGGATATGTATCAGTAGGCTACTGTGGTCACAGTTTAAATTAACAAACACACAGTATTGATCAGTTATGGATAGTATTTGCTAATAGAAGGGAATAAGAGAGAAAGTGGAAGATGAGTGTGTGTGTGTGTGTGTGTGTGTGTGTGTGTGTGTGGGGGGGGGCTGCTTACAAGCCAAAGCAGAGTGCTCTCCAGGGGAAAATGAATATTGGCTCAAACCGGTAGACACATACTCAAAGTTTACTTTAGCTGTTTGCAGACAGTTCAGACCCGGATTGAGCTTTTCTTATAAGAATGATAAAGGTGGTACCGCATTTGAATACTTAAGAGTGGTGTTAGGTCTAGAAAAAAAAGAGTACAGAGAGGAGTAAGCACTTTGAGGTGGTAAAGATATATTAGAAATATTATAAAAAAAACAACTGAGCAAATAGCTACTGTATATGCAGGAAAATGTCTTGAACCAACAACTAGTATATGCAGATACTGAGCCAATTGGAAACACATCTGTCAGAAAAACCTCAAGACACTTATGCAGTCACAGATAAAAATATAGCGAGCAGCACTCTGTCGAGGTTGTCTAATATGATTCTATCCACCAGTAACAGCACAATTATATAGAAATAATTTAGACACCAGTATGAGCTGTCTACACACAACACACTTACATGAATAACATTAGTGAACAAGGTGCAGCTATGCAAACAGACCATACTAGTATACTAAAAACAACTTGGTGCAGACAAAATGCTAGCATGGCATAGTAACTTCCAGTAATAAAGCATAAATCATATTAGATGTCTAAAACAATTCAACATAAACATATACAGTTGTAAAATGTCTAACACAATTCAACATAAATAAGCATTTACAGTTGTAAAACACTTACTGGAGAGACACTGAGCTCCTTCATGGGGCCTGTAGCAGAGTGGATTGTAGTTGTAAAAATGGTGCCTGCCACAGGTAATATTTATTAACTTTGGGATTGTCTTAAGGTAATAAACAGGGATGGGGGAGGGGAGAACAAGGGTGTGAACAGGCATTTCTTTGTACTGCTGCTAATGAGCCAAAGCAAAGACAACTTTGTGTTTAAGAAACAATCACAATTGACCAAGGACTGCTCAGAAACTGTAAGTCATTTCTTAACCATTTGCCAGGTGGAAAAACAGGATAACCTTTTATCAGTAGGCTACTGTGGTCTCAGTTTAAATTAACAAACACACAGTATTGATCAGTTATGGATACTATTTGCTAATAGAAGGGAATAAGAGAGAAAGTGGAAGATGAGAGTGTGTGTGTGTGTGTGTGTGTGTGTGTGTGTGGGTGGGTGGGTGTGTGTGGAGGGGGGGGGGCTGCTTACAAGCCAAAGCAGAGTGCTCTCCAGGGGAAAATGAATATTGGCTCAAACAGGTAGACACATACTCAAAGTTAACTTTAGCTGTTTGCAGTCAGTTCAGACCCGGACTGCGCTTTTCTTATAAGAATGATAAAGGTGGTACCGCAGTTGAATACTTAAGAGTGGTGTTAGGTTCAAAGTTAACTTTAGCTGTTTGCAGACAGTTCAGACCCGGACTGCGCTTTTCTTATAAGAATGATAAAGGTGGTACCGCAGTTGAATACTTAAGAGTGGTGTTAGGTTCAAAGTTAACTTTAGCTGTTTGCAGACAGTTCAGACCCGGACTGCGCTTTTCTTATAAGAATGATAAAGGTGGTACCGCAGTTGAATACTTAAGAGTGGTGTTAGGTTCAAAGTTAACTTTAGCTGTTTGCAGACAGTTCAGACCTGGACTGTGCTTTTCTTATAAGAATGATAAAGGTGGTACCGCAGTTGAATACTTAAGAGTGGTGTTAGGTTCAAAGTTAACTTTAGCTGTTTGCAGACAGTTCATACCTGGACTGCGCTTTTCTTATAAGAATGATAAAGGTGGTACCTGGACTTATCACTGTAGTAAGCTCAGCATTAACGTTCCGGCCTAAGTAACACCACTCACTCATATTTTATCTGTCCTCTGTTACTACTTCTCATAATCACTCTTCTGCTTTCGTACTTACACTCTCCCTATTGCTATCTCACTCTGTTCATAACTACTCCCTCAACTTCTACAACTAACCCGCTTACTGATGCTTTTAGCCCACCCTGACTTTGAAAAATGTATCTTACCAACCTTACTTTATTATGCATTTCAATTCAAATTATTTTACTTTTTTTATTGTGTGTATTTATTTCTGTTGATACACTTGTGTAAGCTTCTTGAGTACCAAACTCTACTCACTCTGCATTCTTCTCTTTAATGTAACTTTGTTTGGTCTTCTGTGAAGCTTTTTTATCCGGGCCTCCTCTGAGAAAGGGCTCTTGCTCAGTTGGACAATCCCGGTCAACAAATGTCAAATAAATAAATAAACAGCTTTATTAAAATTATCGACAGTCAAATAACCCCTTAATTTTAGGTGGGTTATTCTGGTCTAGTTGAATCAATGGGAACCATTCAAGCAGAAATCCCACAATCATATGCTCACCATGGACACTTCAGACTTAATTTGTGGTGGGTTCACTCAGGAGACCTATCAACTGTCCAGATTTTCGCAGAATGTCCACATTTTTGACTCACATTTTTTATCTGTTCCTTATAAAATTTGTGGTTTTCTGGCAAATAGTTGAGGTTTGATGTCACTTAATTATGACAGACATTTGAATTTCAGACTTCATATCATTCAGAAAATGCATACAAACACACAAAAAAAAAACTTTTATTCCAACAACTCTGTAAGTTTATAAGATTAATATCTAAAACTTGAACCAATTTTTGGGCCTTTGTCTCCCCATTCATTTTGACTTTGTCAGAATTTGTTGTACTATGCCAACCCGGGGTCTAGGGCAAGAGCAGCACTGAGTAAGAAAAACAAAGAATATTAGTATCAAGGAGAGGGTGGCAGTGATTTTATCTATTTGGAAGTTTTGAATATTTTATCTTATCACAGACAATACCACAGTTATGTGGCACATGAGTGAACAACCCTATATCCTGTGGAGACTGGTGATGAGATTGGAGGTAGATGTAGTTGGACATGCATTACCTTACATCCCATTCCAGCAGAACATTCTGGAGAGCCACCTGAGATGGTTAGAGGCAGATCCCTGTATATAGATGTTGGCCAGGGGTGTTTTTCTGCAGTTAGTCCTCAAATGGGGTGCTCCAGCAATGGACCTTTTTGCTTCTACAGACAACAGCCAGCTGAAGGAATTCTACTCCATAGCAGCTCACAGAGAAGTTTGGGCAGTAGAAGGCTTATCACTTAAGTGGGATGGCCTGTTTCTTCAAACTTTCCCACTGTTCCCCCTGATCTCCAGGATGATACTGAAAGTAAAGAAGGATGGGACAAAGATTATTCCAGAGCTCCCTTTCTGCTCAAAGCTGAAACAGGATTTGTTTTCCCAACTACTGGGATTAGGGAGTGACAAACACTGCATAATGCCTCAGGTTGTGGGCCGCTTAACTCAACACAAGGAATTCTTGATACACCCCCAGAGCAGCAACACTCTGTCAGACAGCTTGTCTAATTTGATTTGTACCCATTGGACACCTTTTTCTAAGTGGATGTCATGAGGGAAGTTAAGGTACCACCGCAAGAAACTCCTATTTATCTAAATGGAAGGCATTATTCCTCTGTTACCAAAGTAGGTGTCAGTGCCAGGCTTCAGCTATGGTATCTCTGATCTTGCAATGAGTAAAAAATTGTTCCACTCTGGGGTGACTTATGCATCTTTGAAGGTTCCTCTTTCAGGTATTTCTGCCTTCATTCTTGTAAATATTCTGCTTATTGTCTAGGCTACCAGTCTGATACATCTTGAAGGGGGTAGTACGTCTTTGTCCTCCTAGGAAAGATGTTGCTCCTTTGTAGGACCTCAGTATTGTCTTGGAAAAGCTGACCCAAGATCCATTTGTGCAACTGACTGTAGCTCCTCTTAAATTCAAAGCCTGGAAGCCAGCGTTACTGCTTGCCATAACTTCATCCAGAAGGTTTTAGAGATCCGGCCATTACTGGCCTTCCATAAAAACAGGTTCAGCATCTATATGAACTTGCCGTTTTTGCCCAAGGTGGTGTCAGTGGTTTCCCTGAATTAATTTATTCTGTTGCTGATCTTTTTTTATGACTGTCCAAAACAAAGGAGAGAGAGAATCCTGCATTCCTTAGATTTCTACAGGCAACTGAAGTTCTACCCGGACATAATTAACACCATTAAGATCCACTGACCAGCGATTTCCCTCTTATGAAGTAAAGAAAGAAGGGAAGTCAGTGTCAAAGCAGATAATATCCACATGACTGGAAAAAGGCATTACATTCTACTATTCCTGTTGTGGTAAAAAGCTCAAAGTGTACATAAGATTACATTCATCCATGAGAACTACAGCGACTATAAACCTTCTAGAGGAGTAAACTCTCAGACCATCTTGAAGGCAGCTATGTGTTCCTTCATACACACCTTTGCCAAATACTGTTGGATACACGATATCCTGGAGCAAGGTTGACTTTGCCAAAGCCAGTCTGTAGGGTATCTTGCAGATTACTTCTAGAAGATGACCCTGTCTCCATCTGAATCCTTAAATTTTGGTAATTTTCCCAAGTTTAAGGATGACTGCAGCAAGATTCCTACAAAGCTTATAGTACATTTGTGTTAAGAACTTGCCATAATAGTGGATGTTAGAGTACGATCTTTGTTGCAGTCGTTTCCCCTCCCTTTCCTTCCCTTTATCTTTTCATTTCTCTTGGGTTGGGATTAGTTTTCCTATCCCCTTCTCCCTATGTGCACAACACCCATCTAATAGGTCTATATTTCCCTCATTAAGGGTAATCATGGAGGGGTACAGTATTTACTACTACTGTGACAGTACAGTGCTTGGGAAGAGTTTGTGGGTTTAGCCTAGCTTGACAATGTGGTATGGTATGCATGGTGGCTCATTCTGGTGTCTGCAGACAGGTTCAAACCAATGATGGTGCATATGCATGTCAGTAGTGTATGTGATGATGTTCTAACTCTTCCAAAATAGGAAGGACACACAACTAAGACGGTCAAGTTAGATGTCAGACTTTGTGCAACAAACGTCCCAGGTACAAGGAAAACTGCAGTGGTGAACATACTTGGACACCTACCATTAAGGTAAGTTCATCACTGAATTGCATTTCCTTCCCTGAAGAGAAGAAACCCACTCCACAAAGGTTTGCACATTTTCTTGCTAGCCATCATTAGCAAATGGAAGAGAATTGGCCATTAGTAGAGAAACAAGAGATCATTTGCTTGAGATCAATGATCGGATACAAATAATAATTACTAAATTGTTTCTGTACTGCAGGCAGCCATTCTGAAGAAGTTATATTGTACCATTTACGTGTATAAAATTGGTATTCCTAAAAAATATTCAAGAAATGAAAGTAGAAAAAGATAAGATGCAGTGTCATATTCACAAGGAAGAGCAAACTTTGTGGTAACACTATATCATATCCCTTAGGTGGTTATCAAGAGAGGCTACTGTCTATATGCTGTCTAGTGAGAGTTGAGTTGCTGAGGATGAACAGAGGGAGGAGAAGCAGGACAGAGGTGGTAGTCTGAGTTGGAAAGTCCTAAGTTATACCTAAGGATGTATTCCTTCACCAGGAAATTGGTGATACTTTGGAATACATTGAATGAGGTAGTACAGTATATTTCGTGGGTGGAATTAAAAGCTCTTTGAAGTGATCAAGGAAATAAGGTTGGGTGTATCAACAGTGCAAGACAGGTTTAAAAAATCAAAAGTCTTATATCATTGAATAAGTTTCTATTCACTTATTTGTTTGCTTGTTGAGATATATATATATATATATATATGTATATATGTATATGTATACACACACATATATACGGAAACTCGAAAAAAATATCGGATAGACCATAAGATCAAGATTCCAAAAACTCAAGTATCAAAAAACACACCACACACACACATACACACACACAAACACACACATACACACACACACACCACAGCCCTCCCCCACAAAAATCTACCTTTTTACGTTTTTGCAGGGGACTTGCCCTCATCCACCTCACATGTAGGGGGCTGTGCCCCACACACCCCCTGCAAATTATATATACCAACTCCGAGATCACACTACAGTGAGGAAAAGGGTAAATCTCCCGATTCTCGCTGTGCTGTGATCTCCATTAAAAGGCTTTGAGTTTTCAAAAACTCAATCATATGGTCTTGACCATATGGAGTTCGAGTATCTAAAAACTTTATCAACTGACAGGGACCCATATATATATGTCAAAAGGCACATTTAAACACAAATTCAAATATATTTACTTAATCAGACACAACAGGGAGAACCACATATTTACATGAGGACTTTAACGTCTCTATGATTTTCAATTTTAACAAACATTTAACAGAACTCATTTCATTAAGACCGGGGAACATATAGGCATTTGTTAAAACCTGCCATCAGTTACCTCACTTCCAATCTCAAAGGCCATGGTCCCCCTCTCGGACTACTTTATGTAAATATATATGTAATATATTTCATATTTATTTTTTATATATATTTATACACTTTATACTAGTGTTTCTTATAAAAATTCACATTATTATTCTTTTAAAGTGTTTTTTGCATTTGGGTTGTTGTTGCTTTAAACACTAATTCACGAATTATGATGTCATTCTAAGGGTTTATTTAAATCCCTTAATTTGTGATTTATGTTGTCTGAAGAAGGTTGCATATTTTTGCGTCCAAAAGCACTAACAATAAATTTTATTCCTGGGTTACCCAAGGTTTGTGTGTGTTAGTGTGTTTTGTTGCTGTGATGTGTGTGTGCGAGAAGAATGTAGCTTGTTTGGTGGTGTTTTGTGTGTGTGTTTGTATGTAGTGCGACCTCGGAGTTAGAATATTTAAGTAGGGGGGTGTGGGGGTGCAGGGGGGTTGCCCCCCTGCTTTTATGTAGTAGAGAGGTTGTGTTTGTGTGTGGGGAGGAAGGTGTGTGTGTGGAGCAGAAGCGCTAATTCAAAATCTCCGGTGTGCGAGATTTTGAATTTCGCGCTTCTGAGTTTTTGTTATTTTCAGGTTTCGACTTGATAGCCTCAAAATACTGAATTTTGATTTTTCAGTATTTCGAGGACATAAAGCCTCCGCTGAAAATGGACATGCATCCAGTCGGACTATCCCGGTCAACAAATGTAAAATAAAATAAATAAATAAATAAATATATATATATATATATATATATATATATATATATATATATATATATATATATATATATATACTGCGGTGGTGGTGCTGCGGTAGCGTTGTCGCCTCACAGTTAGACGCTGCCCGTTCGCTCCTCAGTTAGAGCGTCTTCTGTGTGGCGACATGTGTGAACGGGCATTCTTTCATTGAAGGTTGTGTGTTAGGCCTGGCAAGCCAGCATGTAAAACTCTACTGCCACTCATTAGTGGACTGGAGTTCTGCTGTGGCGACCCCTAACCGGGAAAAAGCCGAAAGACACACACAAAAAAAAAAAAAAAAAAAAAAATATATATATATATATATATATATATATATATATATATATATATATATAGATAGATAGATACACAGACACACACACACACACACACACACACACACACACACACACACACACACACACACACACACACACACACATCTCCAGGGTTAAGTGTCTTGGGTTAAACATCTGTCTGCCTCTTCTAATGCTTGTGGAAATCTAACCCCACCAACCTTTACAAGGGAGTTTCAACAGCCGCATTCTTCCCCCAGAGGTATTTGAGCTGTGTCAGCCATTCAAAAATATTGTCCTGGAAAGTTCTGTCAGTGATCTAAGCTGCTACTCAAGCCAGTGCCTCAGTTAGGGGTCCTTTCTCTTATACTACTGAGCCTGCCTTTACCATAATTTGTTTTAATGTGTAATGGTGCCAGATTCTCTGTATGTTTTCAGGTTTTGCCAACAGTAAGAACAGAAAGAACTGATTATAATGTATGTGTACTTTAAAACAGAACACTGAGGTAGGTATGTATGCAGCTTTTTGTGTTACAGAGGGTGGTACGAATGTGTCAGTTAACACTGTGATGTGAGAGTGTTCAATCTCGCCGTTTGTTCTTACACATGGGTTCGGAGCCGATCCTCGGCTCCGAGTCGGCCGCTTGGCAAAGCTCTGCATCGAGAAGAAGCTCGAGACCAACCTGTCTCCCACAATTCCCTCTGCCTTTACCTCAGATCTAGTTTGCCGCTGCAACGCTGCATCATTTTGATGAGCTCAGACCACCTGGCAGATAAGATTGCATTTTTTGTCTAAAGATTTCTTAGATAGTGTTTCTATTTTCACCTTTAAATCTCTAGTGTGTGTGTGTGTGTGTGTGTGTGTGTGTGTGTGTGTGTGTGTGTGTGTGTGTGTGTGTGTGTAGTAATTCGAGAGTTTCTCTTCTTTACGTATATATTTCTTAATATATATAGTTAGTTAGTTCCGTCGGGGCCTACCCCACCCACTAACTTGAATATACTACTGGATTTGACAAATTTACCGGATTTGACTGAACTTATTTAGGCTATTACCATTATTTTGCCTGTGTCTGTCTGTACAGGATTTTGTAGACTTAATATAACTTTTTTGGATTTGACTGTTGTTATATTTTTATTATGTCTGAGAAAGCGAAGTCAGGCTTCAAACGGTGCCAATGTGGACAGAAAATGTCTGTCACAGATAACCATAGCTCCTGCGTCTACTGTCTTGGCCCTCTCCATCTGCAAGAAGACTGCTCCATTTGTCATTTTTTCAGTGGAAGGGTCATGACTGATAGGCGCAGGAAGCTCATGGACAGAGGCCTTTTGAAGCCTGCATTTCAAGAGGCTCTGGATAAATATGACCAGGCATCTAAATCCTCTAAGGAATCAAAGACGTCGGAGCCCATGTCATCGGCTCCGAGCTCTTCATTTAAGGTTCGTTCACCGGTTCCACAGACCTCGGGGCCAAGTGTCGAACTTATGTCTGTCACCGAGCCTCGAGTCTTGGAACCGGTGACGGAGCTTCCACCTCCTGTGGTCTTGAGGTCAGCTCCATCTTCGATTCCTTCGACGCGTTCTTCTAGGCCCCTTTCTGACTCCGATGTAGACCGTGTGGTGCAGAAGTTAATGGAGAATACGGCCTTGTCCAAATTCATCTCAGTCTCTTCCCAGTTGGTGTTGAGACTCGAAGGCCTTCCCTTATCTCCATCTGTTCCTCCTCCGAGGCCTGTTCAGCCTTCGGAGCCGGGAGAGGCTGATCTGATGATCGTGGAGCCCTCGGTGCCGGAACCATCCTTCTCTCGGTCGGCACCGTTCACCTCGACTCCGACAGGCCCATTACCGGAATCGTGGAGCCGACGATCCATCCTTGGTTTGGGGACCGAGAGTCGGACCGATGTTTCGGTTCCGACTCTCCCTCTCGGTGCCTCGGCACGGATCGACTCGGCTCCGTCCTCGGGGTCGATGCCCTCGGTCCCCTTCTCGGGGATCCCTCCACTTTCTTCGGAACCAAGGGATTCCTCGACTCGGGACCCAGGGGCCTTCGACCTCATGAGGAAGGTGTTGTCAACTCAGACAACCACTTCAGCAGAGACAGCTTCTCCTTCCCATAAAGGTCCATTATCCTCCTCTGCACCCACGGCTACGTCAAAGCGTCGAGCACCGGTGTCTCAGCCGCTCCCAGAGGGAGCCCCCTCTTCCTCGGAGGCTTCATCGGATGCCTCCCCCGAGGAAGTTCCGAGGAAAAGATTGTGTAAGAGGAGACACTTGGATTCTCCACAAGAATCCTTAACATCGGACACCGACTTAGATGAGTCAGAAGGGTCCCCGAAATCACCCTCAGAGGATGTCTCCTTTTCTGACATCCTGGAGATCCTGAAACAGAGAGGTGATTGGCAGGCCCTACCCCCTTCTGAGGATGAGTCAGTCTTGCTGAAGGCATTCGGTGCTCGCCCTTCTTCCTCCTGGGTCACTCCACCCTTCGATGAATTGATGGAATTGATTGCTCGAAGGGCATGGGAGACACCTGACACAGTGGAGCCAGTCCCTAGAAAGCCTAATAAATATATTACTGCCCCTCAAGACAAGGCTTATCTCACAAAAGGAGTTCCAGTGGACGCTATGGTGGTGGCAGGAGATGTCTGAATCTTCCTCATCTGTCCATCCGCCTAACAGAGATTCTAGGACTATGGACAGGTATGGGAAGCGCATTTTTAGTTCAGCGGCTTTTTCCATGCGATCGCTGAACTATTTGACGCATTTCACACGGTTACAGAGGGATCTAATCAAAGAGTTGGGAGATACCCTGCAGGGTACTACAGATGCTGCTGTCTCGGAAAAAGTTACAGCACAACTCAATACCCTTACATCTATTGTGAACTCGTCCATGAGGCTCATTTCATATGCAGCCGAAGGATCGAGTAGGGCTGCGGCTTCAGCGATTGCTCTTCGTAGACAATCCTGGATGCGCTTATGTTCCTTTGCGGAAGCCTTCAAGTCTTCCTTTACTAACGCCCCATTTGACGGTGCCACTCTCTTTGGCCCAAAAGTAAAGGAGACCCTTACCCAGTGTGAGCAAGAGGGAAAGACTCTGTCTGCTGTCGGAGTCCGTTTTTCCACCCCATCCAGACCGTACCCCAAAGGGCAACGTGGTGGAAAAATGTGGTTTCGAAAACCCCAAGGCTCTTTCTCAGGCACACAGGGTGATGCCCCCTCCAGAGGCAGAGGTGGAAGACATCGCCCTGGTGGCAGAGGGGGTCCGCAAAACCAAGGTGACAGGGATACACTCCCTGGGAAACCTTTCCAGCACTCCTGAGAGGAGGCCCAACTGTCCTGCTCTGGAGGCAGTCGGGGGTCGCTTAGCTTTATACCCTCAGGCCTGGCAAAGTCTTACCTCAGACAAATGGGTTAAAAGCATTATTACCAGAGTTTACAGAATTCCGTTTCTATTCCCCCCATTACCGCAGAAAAGACTCCCAGATGTACCGCCCCATCTGCGAGACCCTGCAGCTATAGAAATTTCAAAGCTGCTAGAAAAAGAGTCATCCAACCAGTCCCGGCGGACCAAAGAGGATTCGGAACTTACTCAAGGTTCTTTTTAGTTCCAAAAAAGACAGGGGACTGGAGGCCAATTCTGGACTTAAGCAAGCTCAATACCTTCGTCAAAAAAGAAAAGTTCCAGATGGTCACGCTTCAATCGATCATTCCATTCTTACAGAAGGACGACTGGATGTGCTCAATAGATCTCAAGGACGCGTACTACCACATCAAAATGGCCAGAGCGTCCAGGGATCACTTGCGCTTCCGGCTGGGAGCCAGTCACTTCCAATTTCGGGCCCTGCCCTTTGGTCTGACCTCAGCCCCCAGGGTCTTCACCAAATGTATGGCAGTGGTAGCATCTCACTTGAGGCGCCTGGGATTCCAGGTGTTTCCGTATCTGGACGACTGGCTCCTTACTGCCACCACCGAGCGTCGACTGATTCAGGCCAGGGATTACACACTAGAACTCTGTGTTCATCTCGAAATATCCGTAAATTTCTAAAAATCTGCATTACAGCCATCACAGCATATCTCATTCATAGGAGCAGATTTAGATACTCGTTGTTTGATTCTAAGGCTTCCCTCAGAAAGAATAGCCTCTCTACAAAATCACATATCTCTTCTCCTGTTGTCCAAGAAATCCCCGGCAAAACTGGTTCTGAAAGTGTTGGGTCTCATGGCGGCTTCCCTCATTGCGATACCCTTGGGAAGACTGCACATGAGAGTCCTTCAATGGCTGCTATTCGCACAATGGTCGTTCCAACAGTTACCGCTGACACACGAAATTCACATCACAAACATTTGCAAATCACACCTGTCTTGGTGGCTTCAAAGTTGCAACCTCTCCGGCGGCCGACCGTTTGTGCTACCCACTCCGACAGCTATGGTGACCACGGACACTTCCCTGATAGGGTGGGGGGGCATCTTTCAGGGACAGACAGTCCAAGGAGAATGGACCAATCTAGAGTACAAGCTGCACATCAATGTTCTGGAGATGAGGGCAGTGTTTCTAGCGTTGCAACACTTTTCTCCCCTTCTACCTCTAGGGACCATTGCAGTTCAATCAGACAACATGTCCATAGTCTGATACATAAACAAGCAAGGAGGAACCAAATCTTACCAATTATGCAGGGAGGCCATGAGAATTTGGCAATGGGCGGAGTCCACGGGTCGCTTTCTGATAGCAACGCATATCCCGGGGTTATCCAACGTCATAGCGGACAGGTTGAGCAGAGCCATCCTGTTACCTCACGAGTGGTCCCTCAAACAAACAATTGCGGACATGGTATTTCGCAAGTGGGGCCAGCCTTGCTGCGATCTGTTTGCGTCTCCAATGAACGCCAAATGCAGAAGCTACTTTGCCCTATTACCCCCTCCAGGGAAGTCCCCAGGACGCTCTGATTCACGATTGGCCCCGGTCTCCTACGCCTTTCCTCCTATACCTCTGATTCCAAAATTTCTACAGAAAGCCAACAACCTGGAAAGGACTATAATCCTCATTGCCCCGTTCTGGCCTCTTCAAATTTGGTTCCCCTTTCTTCAAGCACACCAAATACGGGAACCCTGGATCCTGGACCCGGAGCCGGATCTACTGACCCACTCATCAGGGGCTCCTCACCCGTCGCTCCTGTCCCTCAGACTAGCAGCTTGGCTGCTCTGCTTCCCTCCTTAGCCAGGTCTGACCTTCTTTCTTCTGCGGTTCAAAATATTCTGGTGGCATCTCATAAAGCTTCCACTACGAAGGTTTATACTAGTAAGTGGAAGCGTTTTGTATACTGGGCAACTACACAACATTTGGGTCCCTTAATAGCCCCACTGAACAAAGTCTTGGAGTTTCTATCTGTACTATTTCACCAAGGAGCTTCTCCTGCCACCTTGAGGGTTCAGTTGGCTGCTATTTCAAACTTGCATGTGGGAGAAAATGGAGCGTCTGTTATGGCTCATAGGCTTTGTAAGGCCTTTCTAAAAGGGTCTTTCCACATCAGGGTACCAGTCAGGTTTCCTACACCACCATGGAATCTGAATCTCCTGTTATCACAACTAATGCTACTACCCTTTGAACCAGCTTCTTCCTGTTCTTTGAAGTTTTTATCATGGAAAACCCTCTTTCTGGTAGCTATCACTTCAGCCAGACGGGTATCAGAACTTCAAGCTCTTTCCATTAAATTCCCATATTTGATCTTTCACCCTGATAGGGTATCTCTTCGTACCAATCCATTCTTTCTTCCCAAGGTTTGTTCAATCAATAACATTAATCAGTCCATTGAGCTCCCCACATTCTTCAAGAACCATTCCAATAAGCTAGAATATATGTTACACAAATTGGATGTTCATAGACAACTCAGATTTTACTTGGATAGAACGAAGGATCACAGAAAGGCAGATCAACTCTTTATAGCCTTTGCGGACAGCAGAAAGGGCATGGCAGTGACGAAGCGGACCCTTTCCAAATGGCTATCTGATTGTATTATCTTTGTTTATACTGCTACGGGACAGAGTTTACCTGTCAAACCGAAAGGACATTCTACTAGATCAATATCTACATCTCTGGCTCATGCGTCCCACCTACCTTTGGACACTATTTGTGCGGCCGCCACTTGGTCTAAACCAAATACTTTTATTACTCATTACAAAGTGGATAGGGTTTCCAGGGACAGGGCAACCTTTGGTTCCACTGTACTCAGGAATGTTCTTCCGTGAGTTTCCCAGGGTCAGGGAGCTAGGGACGCTACCCATGTGTAAGAACAAACGGCGAGATTGAACACTCTCACATATAGAAGTTATGTCCTTACCATAACGTTCCATGTGGAGTGTTCATCTCGCCTTTGTTCTTACATTCCCACCCTCCCACCCAAAGGTCAGGAAGAACGTCCAGTTTAGGTGTCTGGTTTGGTTCTCCCGCTTCTGTTTCTCTCAGCAGTTACTGCTGTTTTCAGCTACGCCTTAGCATGGATGTTGTGTGTTTCTTCCCATTGGGATCTGGTGTTGTTTGCAAACTAGATCTGAGGTAAAGGCAGAGGGAATTGTGGGAGACAGGTTGGTCTCGAGCTTCTTCTCGATGCAGAGCTTTGCCAAGCGGCCGACTCGGAGCCGAGGATCGGCTCCGAACCCATGTGTAAGAACAAAGGTGAGATGAACACTCCACATGGAACGTTATGGTAAGGACATAACTTCTATTTATTAAGCATTTATACTTTGAAATTCAAAGCTATGCATGGAATGAGCTCTTTTAATATTTGTAATCCTGTTTAATATACCATAACGTCCTGCATTGTGTTTTTGTTAATTTGCAGTGAGTTATTTCCAGAATAGATACATTTTTCTGTATTAAAATCGTTGCGTGGAGGCCTTCCACATTTATTTCAATTGGTATGAAGGCCTTACGTTGTATTTTAATCATTACCAAGTGCTTTTGGACTTTTCTTTGCTGTTATCCTTTTCATTTGAGTTACTAGTGGACATAAACCATAATGCTTATGTTTTTATAAGGCTGACAAAATCTGTTGCAAGATAATATTTGCAGCTGTGGGCCAAAAACAGCTTTTGAGAGCATAATGAATGAATAAGCTGAATAACTTGAAAAAAAGTCAAAATTTCTTGTTAGGACTTGCTGAGGATAACTGTTTTATGAAGTTGTTTGGGACAACATATAAAGTTTCTTAACCTAGGCATTCCCATTGGAGTTGTGGTAGTTACAGTCAACCTAATAAGTACGTTGTAGTAGAGGAAATAAAGAATTCAAAGAAACATCTTATTGCTTCAGGAAGTCTGAGTGCTCTTTGTAGGTATTGCGTGTTGATTAAATCAAGGTTAAAATGTGCTGGCATTTCTCCATGGTCCTTGAAAGCAAAGAAGTATAAATAGAAGCTAAAGTGAAGAGAGGGAAAGACACACTTCCAAGTTTCTAAAGATGCATTAACATTATTTTGCATCTCTTCTGAGGGCAGTATGAAAAGTTTCTGTATATGCAACATGATGACAAAACAATTTGTCCTCAACTCTTGTTTTATAGTCCTCGCGTAACATATACCAATACAGAATGGATAACATATGTCACAACCAAGTACTTTTCATCCAACATAAACTAGCTTAATCTAGAAGATGGTTAGTAACTTGCGTATGCATGCTGAATATTGTGGTATATGGAGGATGTTAATGAAAGAGACATTTTCAAATCTTACCATCTGCCTTCTAGTTTGTTAACATTTTCTAACTGTAGACCTGCATGTGCAGGTGATGTTTGCAACTTACCAGTCGCTTTTATACTTGTCCACAGAGCTTACCTGGGAAGACTTGTGATTGTACCTTTATACTAGCTAATATAGTCTATTAGACAGCTGGTAATATTTATTCTTAATTGACCTGGTTAGTCCCAAGGCTAAGGGCCTTTTTTCTGGGGAGACCCAAGATGGTATTTCTATTACTAGGGGAAATTTGATCAGGGCATTGAAAAACTTCTCCTATGAAAAACTTCTCCTATGAAAAACTTCTCCTACGAAAAACTTCTCCTACGAAAAACTTCTCCTATGAAAAACTTCTCCTATGAAAAACTTCTCCTACTCTTTCTGACAGGTACTGTGAGCTACAACCAGCTCAAACAGAAAGAATCTGGTTTAAAGTCTCACCCCTAATGATGTACCGCAGTGTTAGCAATCCAGTCACACAGAGTAGGAATAG
This sequence comes from Protopterus annectens, assembly GCF_019279795.1. NCBI lineage: Eukaryota > Metazoa > Chordata > Ceratodontiformes > Protopteridae > Protopterus > Protopterus annectens. The sequence goes on from NC_056750.1 coordinate 659,700,495, forward strand.
AACCCACAGCCTTTTGGTCTTCTAGCACCATTGGTGTGCTACCTGTTGCACCACTGACACTGCTAGCAGAGCCCCAAAATAACCATTTTGATGAATACCTTGTTAGAACAGCACTTGACCAAAATGTGACACTCATCCAGAAGATAAATGGTTCCTGTGGGGGTTTCATTCTTACTCACTTCACCCATGCAGTGGGAGAGCTCATGTTTTTTTTTATAACCAATTCCAAGGTTGCCACATCATGTGGAAAATGTTTATTCCCTTGAAAGACAAATTTGAAGAAAAGTTTTTTTTTGTCTGAATCAGGTTCTAGGAAATATGCTTTATTAATTTCTTACTTAGTGAAAACCAGTACTTCCGATGCTATTGTTACCTTATTTCCTATAGTTCTTACATTTCAGAGAAGGACTTCAGCCAAGAGTGAGCTCAGCCCAGTTATATATTTATTTGTATGTGAATGTGGTACAGGTATTTTGTTCAGTATGTGCACGTTGCAACATCTGTTAGTATTGTTGCAATCTACAGATTACCAGTCCAAACACCTCACGTTTCATTGCATGCATTTCCTGTTAGACCTTTCAGTGTTCACAATGTGTTGATGACTAGATGGTGGATAAACCCCACAAGCTGTCCTTAAAGTAAATGCCTTAGTCATTGCATATTATCCTCCCCTGTTGTTACCTTTGCTGGCAGAATCTGTTTAAAAAAGAAAACTTTCAGTGTGGCTAGAGGCAGTAATCCTTTGGTTCAGACATCAGAGCCATTAAGAAGGGGAGACCTGAGGTGTAACCAAGCAGAATGTATTAGTTGTAGGGTCACTACAGTGCTTACTGCATTGAGACAGACGGTTAAAATGAGTTATTACATCTATACATCATGGTAGGCTTTTTATCATTTTAAATAAAGTAAGTTATTTTAAACTTTATTACCTGTCTGGCAGCATAGCACAGTATATATAACAGTGATCTAGTAATAAGATTCATTTTGTAGTCTTGGGTTTAAAGCTCTTGATGTCCACATGCAAGCTGTGTGATTCTGAGAAAGTCACTTAAAAAGGCAGTACTTCTGGCTTGTTCCTGAAAAGAGGCACTTATGCCTAGTGTATTTATATGCTATCAAAAGAGTAATGCATTTATTTTGGTAGCATTTTTGCTGGAGTAACAGTCCAGTGTGACTATCCTCATGGCTGTTCAGTAATTTGTTAGTCAAATAGTAAGGCTGTGATAGTCAAATATAGGTCTGCAGAATGCACTTTGCTCATAGCTTATTAGGGGATGAATTAATAACTATTTTTTAAAGAAGCTGGTGGGAAGGGGACCAGTTTATCATTTTGCCATATCATTGGTGGAGAGTCATTCCTAGTTCATGAACTAAGCTTTGTTGTTTTTTTGTTTAATTTGGTAATTGGGTGAATCTACTAGGCAAAATTGTCCATTTTCAAAGAAAATAAAGAATATCATTTAGTTAAGTGATTTGCTCTGAGTCACACAGTATACAAACAAGGAAAGAATAACTCAAACCCAAGGTTTTCTATTTCACAAATGAGCTTTTCCTGTTTATAACAATGAGGGTGTTTTGTGTGTGGTAGATGACTGCTGCCCAGAAGCATATTACTGTCAAATGGGGCCATAGGTATGGTAATTGAGCATCCATACCAATATCACATCACATGGCAGTTTAGCCCCAATTACCATAAAACACTGCTCAAACCTGCCACTGTGTATTCTATTTTCATCTTTATTTTTACAGTGGTCATGGAGATTTGGATTTAATTTAAAACTTTTATTTCAATCTGCAGAGGAAAAACACTTGACAGCCATTTGCTAAACTAAACTAAAAAAAAACTCTCTCATTGAAAAACAGACATAGTATGACCAACAACAAACTTCTCTTCCCATGAAAATCACATTTATTGGAAGTGTGTCTGGCAAGCCATTAAACTACAAGAGCCTGTCTGGGATTCATAGTCAAATAGTTTGTAATGAAGCACTAATTATCAGCTAGTGATGGGTGCAGAGATTCAAAAGACAGTATGCAATGCATTTTCTAAAACCTTGGGACAGCCCAGTGGGCATAAGTGTCCCTCTAAAGGAGCAGCCCATGAGTACCATCATATGAAGTGACTTAGTCAGAGTCACACAGCAGACAAATAAAAATTGAGGGAATCAAACACTTTACTACTGGAAGCAACTCAATAATAGTGCACAGCTTTTCTCATCTACACAAAGTGCCATTCAAACTCTACTGTAGTCCAACATTGTGCATTTCACAACTACTTACCTGCAAAAAATAAATAAATAAATTAAATATACATAGTTAAGATATTAACATTAAAATTGTACACTTCATACTGTACCTTTTATATACAACCAAATAATAAACACATTGAAATCAGTCAATAGAAAAAAGGAAACCAAGGACTGTATCCAAACAATATGACTCACATGATGATGATGATGCTCATAACTGCTGTCAGTTCCTTCCTTTACACCATAACCACTCTGTATTTACACACACACACACACACACACACACACACACACACACACACACACACACACACACACACTCGACTACAGCCACTTGTATGACTGTGTATACCTCAGATGTTTGACTGCAGTCAAATAAATAAATACATACATAATGAACTATTAATGCATTTCAGCTTGCTGCTATGAGAATCATACAGATACCTTCCATGCCCTCTCAACCTCTTAGCTCAGGAAGAAGAGGCAAAGACCCAAAACCAGGAACTGATTTTAAATATTTCTCTTTTATCCTTAGCAAGTTGCTATAATAACAAACTTTCATTCACAAACATTTTCTAAAGTTACATATTCTCAGACTCATATACCTGTCATTACTTTTTGACTCCAGTGCCAAAGATAAAATTGTACAAGGAGCAGACTGAAATACTTCTCAATTTCATTACTCAAGATTTCTGAGCAAAGCCAAAATAATGTGCAACAAAGGCACAAAAAGGGACTGTGGGTGTGTGTGTGTGTGCATGCGCATGCATAGCTATTGTACTTATTTATTTATTTAACCTGGTAAAACCACTGGTCAAAGTATCCCTTTTTCAGTAACAACCCAGGAGCATTATCTGGTTAACCGACTTGCTGAGAGACACACAGTTGGGTAACAGAGGTGTAAAGAATCAACCCCTGACTGACTACAGATAGTAGTTCATTAACAGCTCAGAGCCTTAAATGCCAGACAACTTTAATTAATTTAAAAAGTTAACAGAATGACAGGTGTTGCATGGATATGCATTTTGTGAATAAGAACTATGAAACTGTAATGGCTAGCATTATTGATTGACCATAATCCTCAATGACTTAGCAGAAAATCAAAGATTTTATGAGGCTAAGCAAAAATATGAAGCAATGTCAGAAATGTTCAACAAAATGGGGAGCAGATGAAAGGGAGACAACTCTGATTCACTTAAAAAGTTAACAGAACAGCTTTTGCATCAATATGCATTTTCTGAATAAGAAGTATGAAACTCTAATTACTAGCGTTACTCACTGACTGTAATCCTTAGTGATTTACCAGAAAATGAAACATTTCACAAGAATGAAGGCAAAAATATGAGCAAAAATCAGAGATATTACAACAACTAACAAAATCTTTAATTTTTTGAATGTAGATGACTCAGTAACTATGAGTAAAAGTGATCAATATCTTTTATGGTCTATTCTCTATTAAAGGAATCTGCACAGAAAGAAATAAAAGCAAAAAAAAAATCAGAGATATTGTACAAAACTATGAACTGATGGAGAAGCAGAGCTGTGCCCCCTTTCTGAGGGCATGTACAAATACTCACAGGTACACAAAAAATAAACAGTGTACCGCATAGTTACTTAAACAAATGCACACCAAACATGCCAATGTCTTCACCACTATGCAATATTAACATTTTCAGAAAGACAGAGTTAGTGGTAGATTGCAGGTTTGTCCAGTATTGGTCAAGTTTGAGTGTGATAAGCTGTTGGAGGTCTCTCTCTCTCTCCTTGGCTCTACATTCAAGCTAACGAATGAGAGAAAATTGGAGATGTCATACATCAAAATGGAGCAGTGGGGTGGACTTAGTGTTGAAAGATGCGGGTAAGACAGGGTGCTAATATTTATGGGACCACAGGCAGCTGCCTCTGTCACCTTGTGCTGGATTCTATGCTACTGCTGCTTAGCATAAACTGTAGCTAGTATGAATGAGGACATCATGAATGCCAAGTGTATGTGTATTGTTTATTTGTGTGTCTGTGGCTATGTGCAGTCTGCAGGACCAGTACAACACAGGTTGGTAGGGCACGTAGCTAAGCAAAGCACAATGGCTCAGTTAAGCGATTCATAGTCATGCAGATTTCATTGTAATGAGATGTTGCCCTAGTAGGAATATACATAAGTATGAATCAGAAAAAAAGTTCACTGGTACAACTCAACATATCAGGTTAGTGCAAGTTGTGACGCTGTGCCAATAGAAGTGAAACTTAGCCTATGTTTTGTAACTATAAAGTTAATAAACTAGTAAATGGCAGAACTGCATATATATGTATGATATGTATGATGTGTGTGTGGGTTTGTGTACACATGCAAATACAAACACACACGTTTTACTGTCATCACATCATTTGGCGAGAATAATTTGCATTTATTGGAAGGTTTTGATGCCTTACGATTAGAATAAGGATCACATTAAGTACTCTGAAGGTGGATATTACTGATGTGGATTACCGTGATATGGGCCAGATTGAAAAGCAAGAGTGAGTGACCTTGCCTATTTCTAAAGTACACACGCATGGAATATACTTTATATAATGACAGTGAATAACCTTACATATAGTACACACATGCTGCAACTGGTGAGTAACATTTATATGATTTGTAGTTGAAAAAAGGCCATCACATGTATTGTCCGATGGTAACACAACTAGCGCACATGCTAACCTTGTTCAATTTTATCCGTCTTTGAAATTAAAAAAAATAAATAAATAAATAAATAAAAGACCAAGTTGATAAATGGGCAAATGCATTGGACACACAGTCCATTTTTACAGGTGAACTGGGAACAATGTCTGAGTATGTGGATTGCTCAGAGTAATTTGGTAAACAGATGGAGGCTCTGGGAATCATACCCAGGTCTTCTGAAAGGTCTATATCTAGCAGTAATCCTCAACTTCTGCAGCAAACTATCAGACAATTCAGATAGTATATAAATGAAAGCAATCACTTAGCTTCATTTTTAAACTAGAAATAGCCTGAGGTTATTCTATTTATGCATTTATTTCATTTGGTAACCAGTGAAAGATATAATTTTCAGTGGAGTCCTATGGATAAAAATATAGGGTATAGAAAAGGCAGGATACATTTAAAGAGTGTACAGGCTCCAATATAGTGCAAATATTCACAAATGCAATACAAAAGCATTGATATAACAATAATTGTATTAGATGGAGACACTGGATAATTTTAAAAGTGTTAACATTATAAAATTAAAAAAAATTGTTTTACAAGACTGATGTAGAAAACATGACAGTATTGCTAGGTGTCCAGAATTCAGGTGTCACTGGATCAGCTGAGATATATTTCTTTGGACTGATATTGTTTCTCTCTTACGTAGCCTCTAATTTTGTGTTTTTGCGACTAAAACTTACATTTTTATTTATTTATTTTTTATTTTATTTTACATTTGTTAACCGGGACAATCCGACTGGACCAGGTCCACTTACAGCGGAGGCCCAGGGAGAAAAGCTCCACATATACTAACAGAAATACTAGAATTTAATACATAGTGGTAGTAAAAACTGATAACACATTATAACCACAAAAATCCAGCTAGTAAGACAGAAAAGTAAAACAGACAGGATAAACTTAGCAGCTGAACAGACTAAATACATTTAACATTGAGTCATGACATACATCATGTTAAAATGAAGTACCTGTATTAAAGGGATAAAGAAAATATGGGAAGTAAACAACTGTAGCATTTACGTTAGGCATGTAAAAAGCCTTTCAGCTTTCCACAGAGCTTAAACAGTGTTTTTAGGTTATACATGGGCAAAGCCAGGTGCTTAAGAGATGTGATTTTAAAGAGTTTTTGAAGTGGGAGGTGGTGGGGATAGATTAATGTATATAATATAATTTAAAACAGTGGAAGGTAGCAACAAAATCATGCCAGTTCAAGTAAGAGAGCAGCTACAATGACAAAGAAAAAATAGCAAATATACAGAAATACGGTGTCAAATGCTGTAGGAGCAGCTGTGTGCTAAATATAGATCTAACTCTGGAAAAACAGCAAAATTTGTACAATACGTCATGCAGCTGTGAAGTTTATGCACTGTCACAGTTACAAACCCATTGGCTTAATAGGCTATTTTTTTAATGCAAACATGAAAGAAAGCTTGCCTGCAGTGACAGGATATGTGGTATCACCAAAGGTTGTCTTTAGTTTTAGTTATAAACATTAACCTTTCAGCAGTGATCTTGACTTCACATAAGGTTTGCTTCCTTGCAATAGATTTATACAGGAACTGACAGATGTATATAGCAGCTAATGCACAAAACTTAAAAGCATAAGAGCCTGCTGATAAATGAACTCAAGCCATTGTGGGCTGTGTAGGATAGACAAAGATGTTTTCTACAAACATGGCCAGCAGCAGGTTTGGCCATTCTATTGTACACCTGTTCAAGTCTGTGTTGAGTAGATGGCAGACAAGTGGCAGTTGGTATGAGTTTGCTATGGCCATCTTAGTGCCAACTGTGAGAAATGCTTCTGTTTTAAGAAACTGACTGGGCTTCTAGTTTTCCTTGGTTACATTATTCACTTGAGTTTCTGGTTTGCACCCCAGAAGCTTAGTACTGCTGATTTTCTCAGTGGAAGATAAGTCTAAAGAAAAATGCTAAGACATAAGTTAAATTTAGTAAGTCTTGTCTTGCAGCTAGGAGTTATGGCAGTTATATTGATATTGTTCATAGGTGTGAACAAATTTAGTTGTCCAGCATAAAGGTACATTCTCAAAATGTTAGACCAGGGCCCTAAAGAGTGAATAATTGCGTACAGTTTGGTAATAATAGAGTACATTATGTGGAATTAACAGTATATTTCATCAGTTTTGTACTGCCATAGAGAATGAACATATAATTCACAAAGACTGTAACAACAAAGGGTCCCAACAATTAACCTTAGGCACTTCAACATCTACAGGCTGGAATGGAGAAATGGCACTGTTCCCTCTCACCAGCTGCTAAATTTTATAAAAGTAATCACTGAACACTTTAGTTGCACTAGAGGCAAAGTGGTATCTGGTCAGATCTAAGTAATATTTAGAGCATAGTTCTCAACTTCTTAGTACAAAACATCGGACGAAGTTTAAATATTGCTCTTATAAACTTACAAAGTTGCTAGAATAAAAGGTATTGTGTTACCATGCATTTTCTGATGAATATGAAGTCTGAAACCAAATGTCTGTCATTATTTATGGAATTCAATCCTCACAGATTTGCCACAAAAAATCTAGAAAATCACAGATTTTATGAGTAACAGACCAAAATATGAGACAAAAATCTGGACATTCGGTGAAAATCTGGACAGTTGAGAAGTACGGTTTAGAGTGACAGTGCAAAAAACTTATTGACAAATCCATGTATGTAGTACCAGTGCTTGTGCTACTGTCTAGTTGACTCGTGATACATTTTAGAATGTCTGGGAAGTCTGTGCCATGCTATGGCTGAAATCATGCTCAATGTTACAGATGATATTAGGAATTACTGAGTATTGCAGAAGTTGCCGGTCCACAACCTTTGTCAGGATTTTAAACAGTAGAGGTAGTGTAATGGACTGATGGTCATTTAATGTGATTACTAAGCTTTTAGGGTGCATCCTTGACAGTCAGTTAAATTGGAAACTCAAATGAATATTGTTGTAACCAGGATAAAGCAGAAACTCTAAGTTGCATAAAGCTATGTGGCACAGAAAATGGCTTTCACATAGTAGGAGCATGCCCTTCTTCTATGGACTTGTTAATTAATATAGAAATAAGATAAGTAATGGCTCTGGCTGAGATCTTCTGAAATTCAAGATATGAATGCTATGCAGTGGTTAAATGCCAAACTATTTATTAACAAGAACAAAGCTCTCAGGTAACAACCCTTCCTCAGTGTTAGTGTACTCCATGAAACAGTATCCTAATTTAAGGAAGTGCAAAACAAACATATGATGACAGCCAGCCAGTGCTAATTGATGGAATTTTCTTATTGGCTGGTTGTCATCATATGTTTACTTGTGCCATCTTCTGAAATTCTGCCGGAAGTCTGTCAAAAGCAAAGAATTAAGGTTGTAATTTTTTTTTGAGAATTTAAGTGCCAGATTTATAGAAACTTGAGAATGAATTTTGTATTCTCAGTCAAGAGGTTACATGGAAATTAGAACTTTGCTCACTTACAGCATTTTTAGTATTCTTGGTAAAAGTGGTTTAGAAATTGACAAGAAATATCCATATCACTGAGATGAGGTAGGGGCACAGATGTAGGGCTTTGTCTGAGATGTACAAATTGGTCAAGCCTGTTTATAACGTTTGTCAGTTATTAACATATTGACACTACTGGTCACAACACAAAATTCTTTTAATAGCTAAAATGACATTTTGTTTGTTTGTGCATTTCCCTGAATTGTGTATGATATGGCTCACGTTTTGCGCTATGACAAACAGACCACAGATAATCTGTAGTTTCATATCTCTCAACCTCTTAGTGTAAGATCTGGACAAAAACTAAAGTAATGGGGGGAAAGGCTCAAAAATATGGACAGATTTTCAATATTACTCATAAATGTAAAAACTTGCTAGAATAACAGGATTTGTGTTAGCATGCATTTTCTGAAGGATATGACATATGAAACTCAAATGTATGTCATTATTTAGTGATATCAATTCTCAGTGATTTGCCAGAAAAACACAAATTTTACAAGGGACAGACAAAAAACATGATGAAAAAATGTGGACATTCTGCAAAATTCTGGACAGTGGAGAGGTATGTTTGGCTGACATTTTTTTATTACTTTTGTTTGAGATCCAAGGAAGATTTGTGGACCTGACTTGTCTTCTGTGCACAGGGACCATACTGTTGAAGGAACTGAAAAAAAGAAGAGTTGAAGTGCATATCATCAGCCTCCAGTGATAGCATAAATAATGGTCCCAATCAAGTGGCTTAAGGATAGGACTGAAGTTAGGCAAATCAAACTTCATCTTTCTGAACAAGCATTACATCTGTAATTCATTCATTTTTGTTTGATTCCACTCAGTGAAGGATGGCAAACAATTGCTGACAGTATCTTCTGTGATTCCAGACAATAAGGTCAAAGGGCCCATTTAGGGACATTTTTCCATGCTGAGTGAGGTCTTATCCTTTCATGTTGCAAAATAAATTATTTGCCGAATTTCATTTAAGTTAGATTGCAGGTTGAACAGGCTCATCACTAGAATGTTTCCACTTAATGGCAGGCCACTAACTGCTAACAGTTTTACCTTGAGTATTTTAGCATTGATCATAGATTCCTTGTGTGCAGCCACTCCATTATCACCTTTGTGACTTTTAGAAGCTTTTTAAGAATACTGTATCCAGATGGAGAGAGTTCCGTGTTCTTATCCTATTTTAGCCAGGTTTCAGACACAGTTAATGGAGTTGGCTGATAAGGTAAAGCCATCTGTACAGCAGGTATATATTATATTTGAAATTTACTGAATTGATGTGAAATATTTTCAGACCATTTGCCTATGCTTAGTCATTTTTGTTAGGAACATCTGTAATTTTGCTATGGTGTATGTCAGGACAAGGGTAAATACCTCCATAAAGCAGAATAGAAGTTAAATCTGGCCCATGCTGAATGGCTGAAAGAGTTCTATCTATGTTAATTCTGTGTGCTGTTTATATGGAAGACTTTCTGTATGTCGACCAGACATCTTGAAATTCTAAGAAATGGCACACATTAGGGTATTATTTTAAACATATATAAGCTATAGGTGCAGAATGGAAAGCTAATACAGATTTAATGTCTTATTATTAGTATTTGTGCAATGAGTAGGAAAAATCAGTGTAAAGTAGGTTTCTGTAGTAACCCTCCCCTCACACACACACACACACACACACACACATGCAAACTTACTAAAATAAATGACTTTTTCCATGTGTAACACTGCCTGTAACTTATGATAATTAATTTAATCTATTTGTCTATTTACTGACATTCGACTACCAGGTAAGTCCGACTGGGTAGGAGATGGTTTTCAGTGGAGGACTGGGGAGAAAAGCTCCAAAGTATTGCAAAACATTTTAAGAATAATAATTTTAGTCTTTAAAAATAATATGAAAAACAAATGCAGTTTAAACAATTATACCAAATTAGGAGTGCTTTCTGTGTGGAGTCTGCATGCCTTCTGTGTGGAGTCTGCATGTCCTCCCCGCGGTCGAGTGGCCTCCGAAAGACATGCGTGAATGGGCGTGCCTTCGCTGAAGGTTGGGCGTCGGGCTGGCAACTCTGCACCAAAAAAAAAAAAAATCTACTGCCAATCATTAGCGGACCGGAGTTCCGCTGTGGCGACCCCTAACCGGGAAAAAGCCGAAAAGACAAACAACAACAACCAAATTAGACATAATATGACAACATTGGTTAGAATAGATACATGTTATATGACAGTGATTTAATAGTTAGAGAAATTTCAGGTCGTTTATAGAGAAATTAAAGGACAAAGGGCAGGAGTTGTGGCATTAAATACTTTATGTAGAGAAATACTGAATTTAATAGATGAATTGCTACCTTAAGCTGTCAAGAAGAGCACAATTTTGCTTTGATTTTGCCAATAACACAATTAATCAGTGGCAGTAACCTAAAAAAAATTCTAATTCTAATTGCAGTTTGGATGGACAGTTTTGTTTATTGACCAGAATGGTATTTATTTGGTTAAGATCTCTGCTGACTCATAGCTTTAGCGTCCATGGTACAATACTGACTTCCGGCTAATGTATATTTGGAGTTTGTGTGTCCTTCCCCTCGTCTACATGAATTTTATTAGGGAGTTCTTCCAAAAGACATGCCGCTTGACTACCTATCCTAAAAACTTCATATCTATATTACATTTAGTCTGGCCATAGTTGAACAGGGGTTGACGGTGAATTCATTTACATGAGTATCAAGTGAATGAAATAATAAACAAAATGTTCTAGATATATAATACTGAGTAGCACTGAGGACCAGAAATTTAGCTTAAGACAAGAATTGGTTATAGCTGTTAGTTTTAGATGGTTTTGTTCAGTCGTTGTTCTTATGTTTTCCTGTAATATACAAAGAAACACTGGTCTTGTTGAATTCCATTTTAGTCGGGTATCTTTTCCAGTGTCTCTGTCCAGCTTATAAAAAGTAGCAGTATTAAAGGAGATAAATTATGTGGCCTGTGATTAAAAATGAATGCTTGTTATGTACTTTGCATAATGTAACATTATGGTTTTCTGAGAAGCACCTTTGCACGTGCTGTATTGCTGATATCGTTTTTGTCTGTTCCTTTTGCAGAGATTATGAATGATGTTATAAAGAAAGTAAAGAAGAAGGGCGAATGGAAGGTAAGAGCACTGCAATGAAGAAAAACAAAAAAAAGTATTTTCTCTCTGTAAGAAATTTCTGTCTTTAGGCTTAATGTGCTTCTGCTACTATTGCACAATAGATTAGTTGCAAGATTTCTGCTTCCCACCTGCATGGTTCAGGGTTTAATTCCAGCTTTTGTTTACTGTCTTTCTGGAGTTTGTATGTTCTGTGTTTGTGTCGATTTGCTCTGCGTACTCTGGTATCCACCCAAGACATACCCGTTCTTTGACTACAGTGTCTACACTGACTACATTATCAACTCCAAGATCACACTACAGGGGGACAGGGCAAATATGGTCTGCTTTACAGATGTTTGACAGGTGTGTGTGACTGCACAATTCTTGGTGATGGGAAATATCCGGAATTTATTTATTTTACATTTGTTGACCGGGATGGTCTAACTGGATGCATGTCCATTTTCAGTAGAGTCCCGGGGAGATAAGCTCCAGGAAAGTACGTTAGTACAACTATTCAGGTAAAGGTTATTTATATAGATACAAACTTAAAGTTTCAACAGTTCAAAAATATACACAGTTTCAACATAAATTTAGGTAACAAGTTGGGGTAGAGATATATAGTTAAAGTTTCAGTAATTGCAAAAAAAAACAACTTGCACAGTTTATACAGAATTTGTTGCGTACAAAGTTAAACTTAATTAGCAGAGGGTGCCCGTTCTTCAAAAAAAAATAAAAGTTTTAATCTATTTTTTACTGCAGTATTTTGCATGCCTCAAAGTTGTTGCTTGCCAGGTGTGTAGAATGTCAACGTTTACATTGTTGATCTTTTATGGTTGATGTTTTGAAAGTTGACGTTTGGGTGTTTTGACTATGGTTTTAACTGAAAAGGTGGAATGTACACTTGGCAGAAAGGTTTTTCTGGGTGTAAAAAAAAGAGAGAATGCACATATGAGTGAATAGTCGCCTTTGTAAATTACATATGGTTGAATTTAGTTTTATATAGTGTAGGCACGTAGGAATATACAAGAAAATTAATGTTTGAATGAAAAAGTGGCTGTTGTGAAAATGTGCAAGACTGTGTTATAGCAGTTGATGTGAATATGCCAAAGTGTTTGTGGGTTAGGATTAGAGTATGAGTTAGGTAAGGGGGTAGATTAAGTGTTGAGCGTGGTTTTTGTTGTGTGTATTCTTTGCCTTTTTGAGTTGTTCAGTGGTACTATTCAGGAAAGGGTTTTTAGTACCAGAATGTATGGGGTTAGGGTTAGGATTACTGTTACATATTAGTTTCACACACTGGAGATTCACTTTTTTGTGGTTTCAGTGCAGCTTATTTACAGTGTAGATATACCAACTCATACTTACTAAGTTACTTCTGAAAAAAATAAAATAGATGTACACTGTTAATGGCAATTTTTAAAGTCTATTTGAAACACAACTACAAAACCTAGGTTGTTTTCTTGATGCTGTCTCTCACAATATTCATCTCTATAACCTAAGAGTATATTCACAGCTAGACTTCTATTATAACCACAGGAAAATTCCTAATACTTCACATGTAAGCTGGAACTCCACAGATAAAGCCACATCTTACAGTATTCCATCTGTAAATTCATAGGTAGAGTCCCAGGTAAACCCATAGCTTCTAGTACTCCACAATTAATTCCATTAATTCTTCTGGGGTTGTGATACTCTTCATCTTGGCAATTCCTCTTAAAAAGAGATAAGCTTCTCTGCTTATTAAGGTTACAACCCTTCCTTTCAATATTGGTTCAGTAGGAGTTTTTCATTTGTCTAGTAGCTACAGGCTTTCATTGCTGTATTATTTAGTATATACACAACATGATAAGATTTTCACTACCATAACTCACAGTATCTACATGTGAAACAGCCATTATGCCATAATGAGCCTCTCCCAGCCCAGTCCAGAACCACCCAAGTTCTATACTAAGTGGTACTGAGATAACCCATAAGCATCTATGTTTCTGTTGTGTTAGCCAAGTTCAACAGTAAACATAACGGGCTGTAGGGATAATGTCCATCTACATAATTTAAGGTTAACCCCCCCCCCCCCTTTGTTTGCATAAGCATTGCAGGGGTATCTGATCAGATACCATGGTGAAGCTGCATCCCAGTAAATTATATTGTAGAGAAATTAGTGGGCAATTAATAATGAGACATTCACACTCTGTTCCAGAGTACCTTGTCTCTGCGTTAGTCAACCTTCTGTTTAGTAGTAGACTGGGTGTTCTTCACTACCTACTTTCTGAAATAAGACAGCTCTTAACCCAGTCTCCGATGCACCACTACATATGAATAAGGGTTTCTTGAATTCAGGATCAATTAAAATTGGTTATGAGCCCAGAATTGTTTTCAGGTGGTTAAAGGCCATATCTCTTATAGTCTAGCTTATCTGGATGCAAGGTCATACCTTTTGTAACTTCTGTTGGGGACAGGCTACGGTATGAAAGTTAGGTAAAAAGTTTTCACAGCAGCCTATTAGGACTAACATTTTTTTCACTTGTCATTTTGTATTGGAAATAGACCAGTTCAACAGAGCTTCTACTTTGTTTTTTGTTTTTTCAGTCTTAATTACTCTTCTCTTAGTTACAAACCGTAAATATCTGGCTTCTGTTATACAGGGCTTACTTTTGGCAGCATTAGCTGTTCAGTCATACTTACCTTAAAGAGTCCAGCAAAGCATGTACTTTGCCTAAATGTGACTTACAATCATCTGAATAAATTATTATGTCATCAAAGCTGTGATCCTTATAGGAGGTTTCAGAACTTTATCTACCACCTCTGAAAAATGGCAAGAGCTCCTTGAGGTCTAAAAGGTAGGAAAGTTTAATGAAAAAAATGTAATTTAGTTTAAATACCTGAATTGGTTGTTATTACATTAAAATTAATTGTGCTCATTACTTTTTTGTATTTCAGTATTCACTTCAGTGTAAGTGACCACTCAGTAGCCTAGGTTTTTCATGTGTGGATCACTTGGTGATCAGTTTATATTTAGTGGAAAGTCAGTGTGGAGCTCGTCAGTAAGTTGTAGTAGATCTAGAATAATCAGTACATTATTTGAAAGTTTTTTTTTTTTTTTGACCTGTTTAGTCCCAATAGGCTACTGACCTCTTTTCAGAGGACTCACAAAGTGGTATTTATTATACTAAGAGAAATGTGGCCTAGGCATCACGGAGCTTGCCTTCCACTACTCTTCATTAAGTAGAGACCCGTTTTGCATGAGTACTTCCTGTTTCCATTCCAGGCACAGAGGCAGCCCATAAAAACAGAGAGGCAGATGGAAAGACAAGGAGATGATGGAGTAGTGAGAGGAATGGAGGAAAAATCAAATATTGAGACCAGAGAATGTTTGCATGATTCTGTGGAAATGTTTCAGAGAAATCTGTTTGATGGAGATGAGTCAGCAAATAATGGATGTATAATTACAACCACCCCCAGGTAGGGTTGTGGGACAATTTACTTAAAAAATGGTGATGCAGAGTGAGCCAGAAAATAAAGGAAATGTTTCCTGGGGGAATATTATGGAATAAATACAAATGGAGGATGCAGAGACAATCCTGAAGAATGCTGGTGAGATGGAAAAGAAAACATACGCAGATAAAGTAAAACAAGGCACATACGGAGTAGAAGAAAAGAAGGCAGAAGAAAATAAAAAAAATAAAAGTATGTGGTAAGGACTCAAAGTAAACAGGACAAAAGAATGCACAGGTATGACGTATGGGACAATTTAATAACTTATTTGGGTGCAAAGCACATGAGGCAAGAGCATTTATTCTTATTAACAAAAAGGCATTTTATGACATTATATTTCAGACTGTTTTTTTCAATGGAAACGTTTTTTGGAGAATGAAGAAAAGAATGTAACCCGTGGAATCTTTATGTGATAAAAGCATTCAACAGGAAACGCAAAAGAAAATTCATCCGTATTTATGAATAGCGGTAGAGAGATTATGAAAGGATATTTGAAAACCTTACGTAAAAAAACTAATGGAAATTGCAAATGTTATGACAAAAGGAATATTGGGATTGTAATGTTGTGTTAAAATAGAAAGTGAAAAAAAATATACATATACCAAGCATGATAAATGTGGAGGGGAATGGGGTGTCATAAAATACTGGGGACAATGAAAAACATGTTTTTCTTTTGTGGAGAAGAAAGACATTTGATAAGTAACCGTGATAAAAGAAAATGTTATATTTGTGAGGAAATGGGACATGATGCAAAACCTGTGAATTGAAATGTTACAAAATTGGACGTTTATGGTTGGATTGTAAAATTGAAAATAAAAGTAAGGAAAAATAAAAAGAAAGAGAAGAAAATGACCAAGGAGAAGTAGTTTGAGATATACTAGAAACAGAAGAATAATTAGATGAGAAAAAATAATGAAGAGGACATAGAAGGCTCTGAAATAATTGATAAAGAGCATATAAACTGGGAGGTAGTAAAATAAAAGTTCTATAGGCAAAAGAGTAAAAATACAGAAAAAGAAAATTTAAAGGGACAAGTTCAAAAGAAAAAAGAAAGAAAATGGATGAAAAAGATTATATACAGCTAATGACTGGGGGTTTGTATAATGGTTAAGGTGTCTGACTCATGGACACAAGGTGCAGTGTTTGATTCTTAGCTTTGGGAGGAGGGTTGGCTGGACTTGGAATGGCCCATTGAGGCAGCTAGCCTGGTGATTAGCTATGAACTTACAAATCCACGAATCTAAGGAAAAGGAAACTGAAAATTTTAAAGTGTTTTTGTAAATGTGAATAGTGTTAAGAACATAGTAAGAAGAATATGGATTTTGGAGTGGTGTAATACATGTGATGTATATGTCATTATATTAGAAGGCGCAAGATTTTTAACAAATGAAGAAAGGCTACAAACAAAGAAACTATGGGGAGGAAAGATAATGGAATTTGGGAAATGAGAGATGTTCTTGAATAGCTGTTTTCTGCAGAAATACAGTAAAGATAAGGGCTTAATTAATGTAACTGCAGATTATGTTTTAATTGATCAGTTAAGATGTTGCTTCTTTTGATTGGCATATTGTTTTTTTATATATGGAGTTTTTTATTTATAACCGTTAGAAGACCGAAGAAGCATTCCTAGTGAACATGAAAGCAGTTACTTTATTTTAACGTTTTTATATACCAGTTGTCAGGTCTTTTTAGGAGGAGTTGCTAACATTTTGATGTTGTAATTTATACTCCTCTGACTCCTTGCTCATGAAGTGCATTTTTGGATATTGTTCATTGTTGAATGGTATGATGACAGATGCTTTCAGTGGCCACCTACAAATATTTATAATCTAGAAACATATCAAAATTAACAGGGCATAAGAGTCTGCTCTTCCAGCTATAAGAGCAACTTTGACTGCCAGAACTGGTCTGCTTTATTTAACTTACTGAAAGCCATTACAGCTCATCTCTCTTCATGATCCAGTCTAGTATGGACATTACAGAAAAGGTAATGTCAGAATCATAAGTTAGCCATGGTTTACTTCTGTCTAAACCCTTAAGACAGCCAGTGGTGCCTTATGGACAGTCTTACACAGGATGAAAATGGATTCTGACTGAATCAAATTCAGACAAATTTATAACAAAATTAAGGAAGTTATAATGCCAAGTAAATTATTTTACTGTCTTACTCAGCAATGAATCCATGTCAGTTACCCTGGGAGGTTTCCAAAGACTGCTGATTAGTTTCTATACCTTGGTTGTAATATAACTCCATCTCTTTTTCCTTATCTGTCGTACACTAAGGTAGCAGATCAATTCACCCATCATTTTCAGAATACAGTACAGAATCTCATTTCAAGCCAACAGCAGGCCAGGAACAATGCCAGACCAAACCCCAAATATCCAGCTTTCATCAAACATTACACACAGCACATACGGTATACAGATACTTACTCAAAGTCAAACCTGCAACCCCTGCCATGGATAATCTCCCACTTGAATGCCTAAAATGTGCAGCTAAATCTATCTTTCAGTATCCATCTTTATTAATTACTCAGCTGAGAAGGGGCACACCCCTGATATTTGGAAGCAGGCTCTGTTTGCCTCTTTACACAAAAGTGGACTTTCTTTCATCATGCATAACTTTTGCTACATTGCTATTTTGACCTCTTCCATTTAAAAAAAAAATACTGGAAAATGTGTATATTCTCAGCTTCAAGAATATCCTATCAACACATACTTTATATCCAACTCGCAGAATCGATTCATGTTTAAGTATACTACCGATGAGGCCCTTCTATACACTGTATCCTACACACATAACAAGGTAAACATTAGCAACTAGGAAGGTCCACTTTTTCTGGACCTACCCAAGGTACTTGATGCTGTGAGTTACTCTAAGCTTCTTGAGGGCTTCTTGGTTTATGCCTTCACCTCCACTGCCACTAAAGAGTTCTTCAGCTACTCAGATCACAAAGAACATGCAGTCCGATGGAACAAGGTTATGAATCAATACTCCATGCAAAGCTTTTATTTCCTTGCAGCTTTATACTTTGTCAAATGTTGATTGCAGTATTAGTGAATTACATGGCAAACTATTGTGAAAACTCACTGTGCATACAGAACACAAATCACTCTGCCATCTTCCTTGCTGCCCCCTCCCAAAACAGTTGTTTGTAAATTCCAAGATATATGTCAACATTTTTTCCCCTCGAGCTATGTCTTACTACTATGGATTTATACCTCAGTAGTGATATAAATGTTTTAAGAGCAATAATGCTCTCTGCCAACAGAACAGATTTAAATCCCGTTCATACCCTATCACTAGTAAACATTCCCTCCCCCAATCACTTGCTGAAGAATTTGAGTGTACCTAGCTTTTGAATGTACCATTGACAAATGGATTCAGCTTAGAGAGGCAGATATCAGATCTAGTCTCCAAGATTAATAAAAGCTAGGTAGACTATGCATGACAAAACTATTTATAATTCACTAATAATGCAAAACTTTCTATTACTCCATACTTCTCTGATCCTTGCTTTCCTCACCGTACCTTCTTTTAACTTCCCCACCACAGGCTGGAACAAGCTTATAGTAGGATTACTTGTTGTGCATCTAATCAAAATGGCAACACTTGTCAGTATGCATCCTTACATGAGTTGCACAGGAATTTGTTCAGTACCATCTCTAATTCAAGTAAAATTTACAACTAAAATTATTTATTTTGCTAGAGTTTGCCTCAGTCTCTGATGCATTCTCTTAGTGTACCACTCTTCAGGAATGTATTTCATCTACTGGCAGGCTTGTCAATGTGATGCATGTTATTGTTTTTATAGGACAGCTGTAGAATCATCTTCCCCTTAATCTGAAATACATTTCTGATGTACAAACTTCAAGACCGAGGAAAAAAAAAAGGAAAACTCAAAAATCAGTGATTCACCACAAATGTAAGCCTCCAAGTATAAAAACTTCACAGAGTTCTCTTTTCCACATTGTCTAATGCCTTCAAGAGATAAAGGCAAAAGAAAAGAAAGAAGTGTGACTTTTATAGGTGTAAAAATACATCAAGAAAAAACTATCAATAAGAAAACAAACAGCAACTAATACAAAAATTTAAACTACAGTCTTCCATGAACAGTCTATGTTTAGTCCATCTGGGCTTTGTATTAAATATTAAAAGAAAAGGTATTTCTTCACATAGAAAATAATCTTTTCCATTATAACCATCTGTTCTTAACTTAGAAATATGTTTCTTGGATCATGGCCTGAAACAGGCTAGCATTACATTCGTGTTTTTTTTTTTAAGTGCTGAGTTATAGAGCTTTCATCTTTCTGTTCTTTATGAATCTAATGTGCTCCTGCAGTCTGGTTTTAAACTTGCAGCTATTCTGACCTGTAGGCTATAAACACAAGGACTACAGGAGCACTTCAGGGAGTAAAATATTTTATTATTCTGACTATTATGGTGTGTATTCAATGAAATTGCATTGTAAAATTTATTGTAAGTATTAAGTGCATTAAGTATGCTACCTTGGCACTTTTCTCCCTGGATCTCTGCTGAAAAAGGGCATCTGTGCCCAGTCAGATTTTCCCATTTAACAAATGTCAGTAAATAAATAATAAGTGAATAACCTTTTCAGTAATATAAGGGTGCACATATTTCACATCAGCGTTAACATGATAGATATAGCCAAACTTTCTAACAGTAATATATAACTACAGTAAAAACACAGGGGAAGGTATCTCTCTGGTTACTCAAAATACAATTCATTTGATATTTTTGTCTCCTGTATTTGCTGTGCACCAGATAGCACCAACACAAACAGGTAAATATGTATAATAAGCAAGGCACGATCTTAAAAAAATATCAGCAATGTGAGCATATATATATATATATATATATATATATATATATATATATATATATAAATTGGAAGTTAACTCAAATATTTTTTTCTTAAGATGTTCTACAGATAAGGCATCTTGGGGGGTAACATTTCAATAACTTGTTCAAAATGTCTCAAAGTAAAGTTGTTAACATTATAACATGATTTAAATAAAAAAATGAGTGTCAGGCAAAGTATCCTCCATAGATGAACAGTAGCTAGTCCCGCCAAAATACTGTCTTCATCCTAATTTATTTATGCAATTATTGATATGCCAGTCATATTTTTTGAATAGCCAATTGTCACATGATCAATACACAGAAATAATGGGTTATGGAGCTAATGAATATTCATTAACAAGCTTTACAGGTGGCTGCATTGTTTTACAAAAATAAATTGCAGCTTCAGCATCAAAAGTATCCCTGCAAGGCTTTACAGTGCAAACCATGCATGTGAAGGAAAATACCATCTGCTGAAATCTGTCTTGGTTTGAGCTTCTAAATTCAAGAAAATGTGTTGCTAATATGCTATTTGACTGTTTTTATTACAGTTTTGAATACAGCTAAGTAAGAAAGTTCATTAATCAGCAAGTGGCAACAGGAAGATATCTGTGCAAAGTACTCTGACTTTTTTTTTCTAAGGCCTAATGTTATCTAACTGCTGCTACAGGTTTGAGTGAAATAGGCTTGAAGGCGTACAACCGAGAAAACATGCACACCCAAGCAGTCAAGAGAGAGAATGGCTTGAAATTTTGAATAGGCGTCTCTGATGTAAGGTGTGATGCGAAGACCTAACAGTTTGCAAGCTCGGGTAGTTTGCAAGACATTTTTTATGTGGTGCAGATAATGCCTCTTCTACATACATACTTACAAGAGATAGCAGCAAGTAACGAGTACAAAACGTACTTTTTTAACTTAAAAAAAATGTCTGTCATACTGATACACGTACCAGAACCAAAATGGTATTACTTATTTGCAAGATGTTATGCCACTATCACATCACCACCCTCAGAATCAGTGCACAAGCACTTTTTAAGGGTAAACAGATGGGACCAAATCGTTCTTTTTTCAGCTTTTATCTTGTCACAACCAAGGCAGCAAAGCACACAATACCAATTTTTTCATTACATAAACAAGAGCTAAGGGTCTTAAAAAGATACAATTTTACAGCCTTTATAACATCTCCTTTAATGAGTTTTCATTGGTTTCGGTTTCACATGGTTTCTGCCTAGTGATCAAGTAGCTAACCAATATTCATGACATATTACTAACCATGAAATGTGCAACCTGGTTCAATGCTAGGCTGATGACCATGCAGGGCCTTTTTTAAGCCTAACGTTGCTTCCCAAATGTATCTTGTAAGTTGATTATACATATGTATGTATATACAGTAGTTCCTTTCTAATGTAATTAGAAAAAAAAGCATAGGCTAGGATTCAGAAAATAATCCATGTGCTTGCAAAACTACAATTCAGAAGTAGGTTAGCATTATTTGGCCAATTTGCAAGCCTTTAATTTGAGTATAATTACTTTGTACTGGTAATAACCACTGGCAGGTCATGCATCATATTGGCGCAGGTACCTTTCTGATTCACTTTCCCACATACATGCAGAGTGCTTGTATAAAGTGCAGCTGTCAAGTTGCAGTTTACATGAAGGTTTCAGTTGTGATTCAGAGACATGGTTAATCACAGTGAGGAAATATAACCTACATAAAACATTGATGTCTTTGAATTGGTGTAATTACGATAAGTGTTAAACAGCACTTTTCAATGTAAGTTACCACTGTTGGCCCATGCATCGCAGTGGCACAGGTATCTCACTTAGTCATTCTCTCTCTCACACACACACACACACACACACACACACACACACACACACACACACACACACACACACACACACACTGCATGACATCTCACACACACACACACACACACACACACACACACACACACACACACACACAAAATCACTCTGCATGACATCTCTCTACTTGATCTCTCACACACACACACACACACACACACACACACACACACACACACACACACACACACACACACACACACAGTCACTCTGCATGACATCTCCCCACTTGATCACATTCATGGAGACACACACCCATACACACAGAATAATTGGACAGCATTCATAACCTTGAAGATATGCATGCACAGTGACACAGTTATACACAAGCTCACAACCCCATACCTCTCAGCTGTCCCTGATTTTACAGAATGGTCCCAATTTTGCCTCTTATTTTTGCTTGTCCCTCAGCATTTTTGATTTTATGGCAAATCACTGAGGGTTACAGTCAATCAATAATGCCAGCCATATCAGTTTCTTACTGCATATTGTTTACAAAAAGCATGCGGATGCAAACTCTGAAGTTCTACTAATTTTTTAATGGACATCAGTAATTGCAGACTCATAAGTCTGCACATATTCATCTGTAAGTCTATGGAAAGGATCATTATGAAATTAATAAATAAGATATGGGTAACCTAGAGCCTTTTGACCCAGCCCTGTTTTGAATTGTCAAGGCAGGTACTACCTATTTAACTTGAATGACATCTTTGATAAATTTGCTAAAGCAATCCCATCCCCCACACACATCCTCACACACATGCACACACACACACACACACACACACACACACACACACACACACACACACACACACACACACACATACAGAAAGATACCAATGCACACACACACACCCACACATCCCCCACCCCCACACACATGGACAGATACTCCCACACAATCCCCCTACACACATAATCCCCTGCACACACAGACACAATTCCATCCCCACCCACACACACTCATACACACACAAACACACAATCCTATCCACACACACAGACACACACAATCCCCACACACAAACACTTCCACACACACACACACACACACACACACACACACACACACACACACACACACACACACACCATACACATCCCCACACACACATTTGCACACAGACATCCCCTACACCACAAACATCCCCCACACTCACAGACACAACAATCACATCCCCCTCCCCATGCAGTCACATCCCCACACACACACGTGTCCACCATACAGAAGCATCCCAAAGCACACACATCCCCACACACAGATACATAGACCCACCACACACACACA
Source organism: Protopterus annectens (assembly GCF_019279795.1). Lineage (NCBI taxonomy): Eukaryota > Metazoa > Chordata > Ceratodontiformes > Protopteridae > Protopterus > Protopterus annectens. The sequence goes on from NC_056750.1 coordinate 659,723,597, forward strand.
CATACATTTCCACACATCCCACTACACACATACACACACAATCCTGATACATATATACACGCACAATACCATCCCCCAACACATCCTTACACATCCCCACCACACACACACACACACACACCACACACACACACACACACACACACACACATCTCACACACACACGCAATCCCTCCGCACACATACACACACAGTCCCCAACCACACAATCCCTTCCATACACATACACACACGCAGTCCCCCCAAACACACATCCACACACACAATCCCCACACATATACATACACAAACACACACAGATCCTTCCACCCCATACATGCCACACACAGACATCCCACACACACACACACACGCACACATCCCCCACATCACATACACACATGTATCCCCACATACAGAAGCATCCCAACTCACACATCCCCACAGACAGATACATACACCCACCCATCCCACAAGTTCATGGACAGACATTTCCACACATTCCCCCAACACACACACACACACACACACACACACACACACACACACAC